>NW_006263447.1:506291-509059 GCF_000469605.1 Apis dorsata
TTACCGTGCAGTCCTTGCGACACGATCTCAAGCTTCCTGTGTTACTGGTTTGACGACAAGGGTTAATCGCGCGCGAGTTATACAAATATATCGAGTGACGGTGAAAGATACACCAGCAAGTATTGCGCAGTCATTTTCTTACTCATTATCCTTCGCGGCCGAGGAGAAATCGAGCGTGCGCAATCGCGCGCCGAATCGAATTGAATCGGAGTATATCAAAGTGATCAAAGTGAGACAGAAGTTTCCTGTTATTCTTCGTAATTTTGCATGCACCGTGACGTATTTGAGAGACATTTGTCAAACTTTTCGCGTATGGGACAAAGAAGGAAACGTGGAAATCAGTTGACCAAGGACGCATTCAGGTTTGTTCGCATGAAATCGCGGTAACATTGTATCACGTAATATCGCGCTATCTCGCGGGATAATGGATCAGTCGCGTGGCGAGGGGTGATGGACAATAGATGGACGCTACGTGTCGCTGTTCAACCGACGGCTCGCGAGAATAGTATGTGGTATACGCGTGTGTCAATCGCGCGAGATCGATTGTTCGAACTTTTCAACAAGTTGTAACGCACCGACTAAATTAATTCTCTCTTTGACGTTTACTCGGTCGAATTGTGCTACTTATGTGTGCGTATATGCTTGAAAGGATCGCGATGAAAACGTATTTTATTGAAACGTTTCGCGGACGCGAAGTTTAACGCGAACGATGCTGCCATTTCGGGCTCTAGTGAATTTTTGCTAGTGACAAAAAAAAAAAGAAGTTCATAAATTATCCAGTTAATTGGATGGTGATCAACAGATCGATTTTGGAGGAGCGTTGTTTGAGTTGACAGCCTTTGAAAACAAGTTGAAAACTTTGGAAACTACTGGAAATTGTGTAACGTGGTTGGACGTGATTGTTGATGCCTCGACTGTTCTAACATTCCCAGAGAAACGATCGACTTTGCAAAGGAACAGGTAAGCGCGCTGTTAACGCCTCGAGAGAATTCTAGGAACTGTGTATAAAGTCTTCGCTATGAGGTGTTCTTCGAGATGTTGTGTATTTCATGATATCGCAAAATGCCCAAGGGAAAATGATTGTTAGCTCCTTTTACTTGGAATTTTGTTGTTTGGATAGATAGGTTTGCTTTATGAGACGAAATTGTTCGATTGGGATTTTTTGTAGTTAGTATTAATCTTCTCCAGGATTGTCGAAAATTATGTATAATTTCTTCGATTTTATCATTTAAGCTATTATCGTATATAAAATATATGAACTTTGACAAATGGTATTAGGTCTATTAGGACTTGATATTTTCATAATATTTCTTTCATTTGTTTGATAGTATAATTGAATGATATCATATCTTTTAACTTCGACTATTAATTTAATTTTTTTTTTCAATTATTTGTTAATCCTTTCATCCTTTCATACTTGTATGTATATACAAGTATTTTTTCTTGTACTTTTTCATTTTACTATAATATAATATATAAATTATATTAATTAGTATATTAATTACAACATTATCTTACAACTATTATAATTTAACTAATAATTTTAACAATTAAAAAACGTAACAAATTTATAAAAATACATTAGTTCGCAATATTTTATTACCGCACTATTCTCTATCGATCAAAACTATTGAAACAAAATTTCAAAATCTATATCGCCGCGAAAATTCGAGCAACATGGAACGAGCAACCGCCTCATTTACCACGTTATAATATACGCATCACGCTTTAACTATGCGCAAAATTCAAGCCAAATTACCACCCTGAATATCGCGTTCGCACCACTTGTTATAAGGGTAGCTCGCCTAAGAACTCTCGTTGTTCGTTCTGTGGTTCGAAATCTACTTAAAACTTTGTATCCTCGAGTGAATGGCCACATAATGGTCGACACAATGGTCGACTAATAAGACGCGCGCAAAACGCGAGTGGAAACAATTGGGGGAGGAGGGATGAAAACGCATAATGCCGAGGCAGATCGGTCGGAAAACGAGAATTTTCACGAATTAGAATCGAGGGGCGACGAACAAGGTTGAAGTGTGACTATTTTTCTTAAAATCCTCTAACAAGATCAGAGGAAAACTTTAACTTACTTGGGAATTATTCGGGATAATCGATGGAAACATCTCCTGGTCGAAACAGAGGGATTTTCGCGATCAGGGATGTTGTTAATTGGGTAAGATCGGGTTGCCGGTCTCGTTTACACAATAAGGTGTCGATCAGTCGGAAACAATCAGCGTTTGAGTAATAACAGAGGGGGTGAGAAGAGGGAAAGAGAGAGAGAGAGAGAGGGAGAGATTCCATTGGAATCACATCAATGGTAGAGGATTGGAGGTGGCGAATTGAATAAGGAAGAATGGCTGTAATTCACATCGGTCTTTTCTGACGTCGCTTCCGCTTTTCTTTTCGCGCTTATTCATTTTTACAGCAGTTGCGTCTGATGCGGCGCAAAAGATGCTCACGACCCAGTTTAAAAGAGTCGACGAGCGGACGATGTAATTATGATTTAACGTGCTATTTTTCGTTTCTTTCCCACTTCTATTTTTTCCCTCCTTTCTCTTCGTTTCTCTTCTTCCGTCTTTTTCTTTTTCTTTCTCACTTCTCCAACGAGGGGAGGGTTGCTCAACGAAAATGGGGAAATGTCTTTTCGAGCGTGACAATGAAACTCGCGACAAAACCTTGTCGTTGTTGCATCCAAACTCGTACTCTCTCTCTCTCTCTCTCTCNTCGCTGCTTGAGCGTTTTTTTATCCATCCTTGTTGGGAGAGGGG
>NW_006263447.1:509162-519272 GCF_000469605.1 Apis dorsata
AGGTAAAATTGTTTGACGTTCGTACGACCGTTTTCTTTTTACTCTCGCGCTCGGTTTCTTTCCACGTCGACGATTTCGGTGACGAATTCTGCCGCGTTTTCGAATTTTCAAACGTCGTCCTTAGATCTCGTGCACGATATTTCGAATATATATTGGCTATTCAAGCCACGAGGGGGAAGATTTAATATGTAGATTTCGCGTTGTCTTTGAGCTTGGATTTCGATGAGGTGGTATTTGGAGAGTAATTACAGTTGAAACCTTAGAGAATGGAGAACCGTCTTGGGTTTCAGGTCCTTGTACGGGGCCCTCCAGAGTCTCATATTGTCCTTTGATCCTTGTTAAGGTTAATTTGGAATTTAATTCTTCATCGGATTGTGCGAGATACAAGAGTCTCGCGAGACGTTTATTTAATTCCTATGTTTTTTTGCGAGGATATAAATTCTCAAATGGAATCTATTATTAATCTCTCGAGGGATGAATTTATTAAGAGTGTTAGAATAGGATATTTGTATCTTCATGAATCATGAAACTTGAATCAAATGTTTATATTCTTGAACTACAGACATTTGTATCGATATTTCTTCTTGGAAGAGATTCCAAAGCAAACTTGAAATTAATTTTCAAGAAAAACAATTTGAATCAATCGAATTCTTCTAAACTTCTCCCAGTTTCGAATAAATATGTAAGTACGATGAAAAATATTCGAAAATCAAATATCCATTCGTTGAAATGAATGTATATTTAAATTAACATTTCTTCTAATCTGAATTGTCAGCGTATATATATAAACAATCGGCGAATTTGCGTAATCGCGTGCTGCTCGATAATGCAAAGCATATGAAATCGTTACTGTTTCGATATTTACCGACGACATTTCCACAGTCAGATAATTGAAACGCTTTTAAATACGAAACTTCGATTTAATGAACGAATATCATCGCATTATCATCCCGATCGTGTTTCGATAATCGATGCCTCACGGTTAATAAAACGGGGACGGCTCATTTCACAAGCGAATATAAATTTTGACAAAGGAACCGCCGCTCCAGTAATTTTCTAAATTGGACCCCTCTTCGGCTTTCGGGTTTGGCTTTTCGAAAAGCGGCATTCGTCCTAAAAGAGGATGACTCGCCACTTCTTTCTGTTCAATTGTTCGCACGTTGGATCGTATTGGGGGTCGATACCAGGAAATATACCGTTAGAGGAGGCAAATTAAACACTTGTCGCACGGTTAACCGGCAATTTTCATAAAGGAGAGCCGCCATCGAGGATACAATTTGGATGGTTGCAAATAAGGAGGGGATCCCTTCGAAGGACACGGTCGTTTGTCGGTGCAGTCCTATATACCGTTGAAACCCGGTGATTTGCACAGGTTTGCGTTTCAGATCAGAAAGGGATGAATGGGTCTTCCGTGATTTCTCACGCGTATTTCATTATGTGTGATTTCAATTTATTACACGCGTCGATTGGTAAATTTTATTTTTTTCTTTTCAAGACGTAACAATTCGAGCCTATAATATGTTATTCAGATAAAAATTATTAGATGATATAGAAAATTGGTGTATAATTTTCATCCAAATTATTTTTTACAATTAGTCGAAATGTAAAAAATATCAAAAAAATATTTAAATTATTAATATTATGATAACAATAGCGACGTCATATGTATCGCGGGAAGAATCGTTGTTCTTTCGAAATTCTCAAATTCTCAATTTCCCAATTTTCGTTCATCTATCAATCTACGCAATCACTTATCCTTGCAGGCTCACACAATCGCCGGTAAAATAAATCGCATACAAATCGTTAATAGAATAAGGATCCTCGTCTTTTTCACGCGATTCATTTACATCCCTTTTAATATTCGGCCAACGATTCGGCGAATTTGAGGCACGTTCTGCGTGCTGCACTGTTGGCGTGCCAAGGCTCGCGGAAACGTCGTCGTCGACAACGAGGACGACTGGTGCTCGGGATGACGACGACGGGGTTGGCCCGAATTCGTGAATGAGGATCGTTGTCGGGAAAGCGCATTAAAATTCCAAGAATATTCATAAAGGGCGCGAGAGGAGAGCGTGGACGCGGGCGTGAGCGAGACGAACGTCACAAAAGATGGGGCGCTTCCTGTCTTTTTTCCCCGTCCTCTTCGAATGCAACTGACGTTGCATTCGGCGGAGTGCATATCTGGCGCAATCGAATTCGACCCATTGTCGACCGAAACCATCCCCTTTCGACGCCTCTTATTGCGCTTATAGGGGAGGATCGGGTGAAGAGAGGATCGTTAAGGTCCAATCTCAAGCTCCCCTCGAGCTGACCGCCGAATAGTTGCACGCGCGTCGATGCATTTACATGGAAATCTCGAAATCCACCCTCTCCTCCCCTCCACTCTCCCCTGCCCCGCTCCATTACATTCCGCGCATTATGACGTTTCCTCGCCCCATCCACCTCGTGACCTCTGTTAAGAATCCTTGGAATTTTGTTCTTTCCTTTCGAGGCACGCCGGTTTCTCGTTTTAATCTTTGATTTTGCGAGACAAGGGCGGATTTATCCGAGGCGAGTTTTGAATTTCATTTTTATGATAATAATAATAGGATAATTGGAAATGATAAAGTAGGAAGGAACTCTTGGGTGTAGGTGAAATAGGGGTGGTTTTTTTTATGAAAAGTTAGATTTCCTTTTTTAGAAAAATGTTTGATTAAGTGGAAGATATAGATAGAAATCTTTTGTAGATAGATATTTTGAATGGAAATCGAATTCTAGCTGCGTGTTACACGGTGAAAGATACACAAGAACAATGAAATTATATAATTCACAAGAGATCTTTTAAAAAATTCCGAATACATTTAAAGAACGAAAGGGAGAGAGAAAGATTGTCAAACCGCTCCGTGAAAAAAAAAACTCAGCATTTTTCGTTTTTTAAATTTCAATATTCCCAAAATATCCGAAGGGAAAGCGCCTCTTGACACTTTTCCAAGCTTAGTATCGTTCCGCGCTTTAACTACACCCTAAACTCTTCCAAGCCGAATTTCCCTGGCAGCCTCGTACGCGCGACGTAAACCGACGATCCAAGGGATCCGAAAGCGTTGAATGTGAAAAAAAAAAAAAGAAAAAAAAAAAAAAAGAAGAAATACCATTCAACGACGCAACCATTTTTCGAAAAAGCGGACTGGCGAAAAACCAGGACGCGATTACAACGAATGCATAACGTCAGCAAGCGTCACATAGGGGGTTGAAGCCGGGATAGAGAAGAGTTGGAAGAGGGAGTGGGGGGGAAAAAAAAAGAAAAAAGGACAGGTCTATCGTCTCGTAGCAGCGGCAGACTGCAATGGGCGTGCAATCGCTGCTGGAACTTGAATACGAGCCCTTGCACGCGCGAGAAAGGAAAATCAGCAGAATGGGATTCGTGCGAGGGAGAGACGTCTGTCGAGAGAGGGAGGGGGAAGAACGTGTGAAAAGGGCGAAAGATGGCGCCATCGGGGTGGATGGGATTGGTGGGCACGAATTGTGGCGCGATCGAGTGAAATTTCACGTGTTAACGTTTTCAAGCTATCCGTTGTCAATATGCGGCTGATATTTCGCCGATGCGTGATGCGAATCTCGTGATAACGAGTTTTTAACCCGGCTCTTCTATCAATCGCGCTATCTGGAAGCGGAGAGGCGTTCATTAAGAGTTGAATAGGGATGGAAAATATGTTGGGGATGTATTTTCGTCGAACGAGAAAATATTTCTTGCGAAGGATTTTATCGTTGCAGTATATGAAATAAATATTTTAGAGAGAGAGAGAAAGAGAGTTAATAATTTATTCTTTTATAGAGAAGAAATGATTTGTGTTAAGTAAACACGTTAATTACGCGTTGAGTTTCTTTTGAACGAAGGTGCTTTGTATTATAGGGGCGGAGAAAAAAATTCTTCGTTAAATCAAACTCGAATCGTGACCAGAGAATCGTTTTCTCCGGAAGATTCGATGTTTGAACTGATGGTACCGATGGTTCGTTTAAGACTTTGATTTAAAAAGGTCGGAGCCTCGCGTTGAATTTCGAATGGATCGATAAGCTTCGCCAATATCTGACGAACTTTCGTTTCTTTTTTTTTATTTTATTTTTTTTTTTTTTATTTAAATTACTAATTAGTACACGCCAGTAATGCTTTTGTGCGCTTTTTGGACGACGTGTTTCATTTTTCTACCCTTTAATTTCTACCCCGTGTACATTCTGTATATTCACGAATCGTTAACGCACAAAGTAATCTCGCTCACTCGTTGATCAATCGAGTTTCAATCCAGGACGGAAAATTCCCCTTCTCATTATCCGCAATCGCGGAATTTCCATCCAAGAAACGGCATTCATTTCTTGGATTCAATGCGTTTCGAACTGGACTTTAATGTATCGGCCCTCCCTTTAATTTTTCTGTTCTTGAGCGAAGAACGAGTCGAGTAACTTTCTTTTAAACGTAGTGCAGAATTTCAATTAATTACTTGTCACTATTGAGGATAGTTTTAATTTTAGAAACGTGTAAGAAAATATTTCTTCTTTTCCGAAGTTTCATCTTTAAAAAAAAAAAAGAAAAAATAATAATTAATTAGAGAAAGAGGTATAAAAAGAATTTAAAAAGAAAAAAAAAACATTTCGTGTTCAAAGTGAGAATAAATTTCCATTGGAGATTTCTGTCTCTTCCTTCCGAAATATTAATTAGTACTGTTTGAAATCGTTCTGCCGTTTTATATTTTTCTTGTAGAGAATGTTTTTTTTACATTTTTCTCTTACGAAAGTCGCGAGTTCCCGTTTAATACGAATCTCTGGAATCGAAGGAGAAACTTTTGCAGTAACCCAATCCTATTGTCCTATTTAATAATCGATGAAATAGTCATAATAGCGGGTGAAATCAAATTAAATTCACTTTAATCGATTCAAATAGAATTTAAATTCAATCAGTAATAACGTTCTCCCACATCTCCTCAATGCTAAAATTTAATATTCTCCGAATTTAAATCCTTGATTTAATATTTTCCAAAAATCTAATTTTCCGTTAATATATTCTTTAATTCAATTTTTCTTTCTTTTAAGATCAATCATTCAAGATTAATCACAGATTAAAATAAAAAAAAGCAATAATATTGCAAAAGTGATAAGACAATTTCACGAATCAATAGTTTTGAAAGGTACAAAGGGAATAATTCAAAAATCCGCAAAAATATCGTCAAAAGACATTGCAAAAAAAAAAAAAAAAAGAAAAAAATATATAGTCAACAGAATGAGTTGTATGTACATAGAACAATTTTTTTCAGTGGAAAATCTCTTTGAAGAACTGAGATCAAACTTCAGAGTTTCGGTATTTTTTCGTGTTTTGAATACAATTTTGCCTGGGAATATTTTTTTTACAACAATCCAGCGATAAAAAAAGAAAGTACTAAAACCCGAACTGAAATTTTATAACATCAAATTTCACTTTATCTCGCTCCGTTATAAAGTTACATTTCAAAAAAAAGAAAAGGAAAACATCGAAACATCTCAAAGATCGATTTATCCCTCCAATATATTCCACACACAATCCATTCTGTCTTACTTAATCATATAATAATTTCATTGAAAATTGAATTTCCTTTAATTTTACAACACAACTTAATTTGCATCATCTAACCTATACGATGACTTTTCTGATCTAGGATGCTAGAAGGCAAAAGACGTGAATGGCATAGCCATCACATTTTTACACTCAATTCCATACGGTTCACGACATTAATCAATTGAATTTCATAGTTCAATCTCATTCATTCAATTCGATTGGTCATCATTCTAGTCTCTCTCGTTCATCTTTCCTTATCTCTCTACCTATCTGTCTACCTATCCATCTATCTAACCGATTTTCTTTCGTTGCAAGGTGACGGTGGCGGGAACGAGCAACGTGGGACCGCACGGAAGAGGAGGTGGGAAGGGGGATTGCGTGTGTCCCTTCGCAGCAGGGTTGTCGAGGAGGCGGGACAGAGGGTGGCGGGAATCGGCGGGCAGGAAGAGTCGCAGGAAGTGGCTTGGAGAGAGGGTGGCGCGAGAAGGGAGGAGGTTTGGAGGAAGGAGGAGAACACAACGCAGGCTGTGTGTGTTTGTGTTGAAGGAGAAAACGGGAAGAACGTCGTTGAAAAGAAGAGAAACGGGGGAGAAAGTGTGCGGGGGAAAGAGGAATAGAGAGGGGTAGGGACGTGTGTCGTTGACGTGATTACGAGTGACGTGACGTGACGTGACGTGACGTCGAGGCGTCGAGATGCTCCTGGATGAGATGGCCGCCTCCGTTCACACGCTGCTGTCACTGCTTCTCGTCCTCGGTGGTTGTACGCTGTGCAACGGCAGGATCACGAATCAGGAGATAGGTGAGTGGAAAAATACTTTGCTACTTCTAGAATTCGAGAAATCCTCTTATTCGCGCCGTACGCCTTTGACGTGTTTCATTTCTACGCTGCTAAAAATTTCGAATCGCTAGTTTCCAATATGAACTTGATAATTCGAAGAAAAAGTTATTTTCTTAACCGAAGAGATTCTCCAATCGAACATCTATTTGGATTAAAGACAATTTTTATTGACAGTTGTAACAGCGTTAATTTAAATGAATTAATTTGAGGTGTCGTAAAAAGTTGGAAATATTTTAGAATCTGGTACAAAGGAGCAAATTTTAACTTACTGTTTCTATAAATCAATGAAGTTAATCATAGAGCTCTTCTTTATTTTTTATAGCTGTTTAATGATATTTTAGAAATTTTCATTTGAGGATGATATATTAAATTAGGATTTTGGTCGCGAGAAATATGTAACTAATAATTTTCGTGTATAGATCTTGATGGTATTTCGAGTGTATAAATTCTTGGAAAATTTGAACAGGATGTTTCCAATTAAAACTATCGTAGTATATCTTCTCGTACTCTGATTTTGAATCGTGTCGGGTTTAATAGCGTTAGAGAAATATTTGAGAGTAAATTAAGTGAATTTAATATATTTTAACTCGAGATATTAACTTAAAATATATTTTATATTTATAATTCGTTTTATAGTAGTAGTTGAAATATCGATGAACTTTTTCGATACTTTTACTTGTAGATTTCCATGCAATGACCTTTAGACAATCTAAGATTACAGAGTTCTTGTATAATAAGTTAAGATATTCATTAGAATGTAATTTATTTATATAAAGTTTATAACTTCCTCGCCTGTGTTTCCAATTCAGTTTCAAATTCTCTCTCTCTCTCTCAACATTAAATCATTCAAGGTCATTGCAATTTCTTGGATACGCGAATCAAACTTACTTCTCTTGTACTATTTCACTTTTTCAATCGTGAAAACAATATTTTTATAAGATTTTTAATTTAGGAAGAAGTTATAACCAGGCAGAGAATGATTTTTATATTGAGTCAAAAATTGTTAAATTGTTTTTAAAAAACAATTATTAAATCACAGTCAAAAGATATGACTTTTTTAATAAAAATCTAACCGTTGAAAAATTACAAATACTCATAATAATAATATTCATCCCCCCACGAGTTGTTTTTCATTTCTCAAAAATCCTTTTCTACCAAACTTTCTCGCGTCATTAATCTCGATGCATTAATTCAATATCCGTAAAAATCAGCGCGAGAAATTACGAACGACGACAACCTGTGGCTTCCTAGCTCGTAGCTTCATTCGCCACGATCTCGGGGGTAAATAATTAACCGAAAAACCAACTTCGAATAATAGCTACGCACTTTGATACCGTACCTAATTAATTGTGTGTGATACATATTCCCATCGTTGCTGGTGTTATTTCTCGCTTATACAGCGTTTATAATTGTGTCAATTGGACCGATGTGGTACAAGGATGTTCAAAAAAATTTCACCCTTTCTTTTCCATCTATCTTTTTCCACCTCACGAGTACATAGCTGATTAATTAGCAAACGTAATGAATGTATCCCACTCTTTTATATCCTTCCTCTTTCATCCAATGGGTTTAATTTAAATCGTTTTATACATGTATTAATTTATTCCAATCCGTTTCGTATTTGCTCGCGAAATTATAGGTAAATACGTCATATTTTTTCTTTCTTTTATTCAACGGAAGTGGAGGAATCGTTCGTTTGATAATTCAATTGTAAGGGTGAATCGTGAAGAATACCACGTTCGTGTGAAATATCAGAGAAATATAATAGAGGAGAAGTATGACGTTTCTTCTTTCTTCTTTTTCTCTTTCTCAAAAAGACGAGAAAGAAAGGTGAATTAAATATCGACTCGAAGACGGTAGTCTGTTACCTGTAACAATGAGATACAGGATTTAGCAAAATTTTTAATAGTTTATTTTATGTATATATATATATAAATCTGCGGGCAATGCAACGAGGAAATACAGATTCTCTTCCCCGTGGGGATTATTTAAATTCACTTTTAACCAAATTGGACGCAAATTCGAATTTATATTTAATTACTCCACGCGGAATAATGTTGCGTAAATATGTTTGGTAAATGAACGAATTTTGCACCTGGATGTTTTTTAATTTATAAAAACACGTGAGAATTGTCGAAGAAAAGTTCTGAGAGGGGAATTTTAGAGAGGGGAAAAGAAAAAAACGATATTGTACTCGCGATACCACGAGGATAAATTATGCCGTAGCACTGGTGATAAATCTTCCTAGTAACGAATGTAGTACACGGTACCGATACAGCGTAGCCGTGCATAAATTTAAGCGTTAAGTGATGACATCCATTAATATAACCACAAGGGATGCATGCGTTGTAACGAGGCCCTTTGATTCATGTTTCCGTTTATTAAACGTGCATCTCAGAGTTCAAGGTCATTTCAATCCAATTTCAAGGCCATTTCAATCCAGTTTCAAGGCCATTACTACCATAGATCGTTGAACCTCGCCTAGACATCAATGTTACAAGAAAATTCCATTTCCATCTTTTTCGTGTCTTTTTTCGTTCTTCATCCATTAAAAAAGGAAACAGAAGAGAAAAATAGAGAATGAAAATTAAAAATCATTCCAACAAAAATCAATACGCATTGCACTGCAAAAAAAAAAAAGACCTGCGTAAAATCTGTAATTCAGAATTATAAAAATTTTAAAACTGCACGATAACAAGGAAAACAAATGTCTACATCGCGAATCCGGGATTTTCATAAATACTTAAAAAAATGTCTGCTTTATTCAAAAATTTCCTCGAAACAATATTTTCCCTGTTTGTTAATTCAAACGCTCTCGCGAATTACAAGCCAGCAGGAAATTACCACCCAGCTACCTGAATCGTAGCTGAAAGCGTTAAATTTTCTATGCGCGAAACAGCACACGCCACGATCGTTAATAACTCCTCCCCTCTAGCCCCCTCCCCCCGTGTTTCGCAGAAGTTGAAAACTCCCTCGCTCGACGAAGACATATCCGTGACAAATCTGTTGCAACGATTCGAAGGCTACAAAGCGGATCGAATGGAATCGACGCGGGCGCGCGGTGACGTTTGCGGTCGGAGTGAAATTCGCAGGATCAAAGGCGGTTTTCGCGTCCCCGGGGATACGCTCGATTCGCTCGTAACGTCATTTGCCAAACAATCGGGCCTCCAACGTCGAATACGGCTCCGTTTCGGCGCGGATTCGCGGCGAAACGAGCGCTATCCGAGGCACCACGTGGCCTCGTTAGAACCGCAATGGGATAAACGAGTTAAAAACCTCCTTCCCCCCCCGCTCATTTTCGCTCGCGAGCAACGAAATTACGCGGTCGGTGTACGCTGCGGTTTTTCCCGCACTATAGACGATTCAATTTCGCGCATTAGCCGCGAATTACCGCGCGATACCCGCTGTCAATAAAGCGGAAAAGAAATTAACCCTTTCTTTACGCACCGAGAGGACGTTCTCTTTCGAATTATTCGAGGTTTTTGTTTTTTTCTTTTCTTTTTAAATAGGATAGTTTTAGAACGGCGTAAGAATCGTATTTTTTAGTGCGTAAGTAATATATGATTGGGATGAATGCGATTAATAGATTTATTATATTATAGCTTTGAGAGGTTGATCGATAGACGGTATACATTACGTAAATGTCTGCCAAAAATGGAGCACAAATATATATATATATATATATATATATATAAGCTAATAATAAAAGAGTTAA
>NW_006263447.1:519504-525409 GCF_000469605.1 Apis dorsata
GGTTTCTTAATGAGAGGGTTGTTGAGATAATGGATGAGAGGGATGGATAGTGAATCGAATATATTCCGAATCCATTTAATTTTAAATCTTCGTATTATTAATCCTCTCTAATTACATTTGTTATATTTGATAATCACGTTAATTTCAATGCTAAAAAATTACACTTTCGTGGAAAAATTCGAGTTATTCGAAGAATTGGTATTTTTACTACGTTGAATTTGAATCGTTACAAGCATATATAATCCCGCTCGTTAATCAATCCTACAACCCCTTCTCGTAAGAGCCCTCATCCCCTCAAATCCCTAAAAGAGAAAGCCCGTCAACCGTATCACGCATTACTCAATCCAAACATCTCTATGACACAACATTAATCTCCGCCTAAGATCTATCGGGATCATCGTCTTAGGCAAATAGACGAAGCAACCAACTTTACCTCCTCCCTCCCCCCAAGTAAGCACCTTAATTAACCTTAACACGATACCTAGCTGATACGATTTTAATCGGTACCTTTAATTAACGAAATGCCTCCAGTTTGCGTTCCCTTGGTCAAGTTGTCTAACCACCTGCTCGATCAGCTCGACCAAACTTCTCTCTTTATCTTCCCTCTCTCTCTCTCTCTCCCTCTCTCATCCTCTCTTCCTCTTGTATACTCTTGGATTCCATTGGTTTTCAAGCCTCGTGGCCTCGTAACCACCGCACCCCATCCTCCCAGGACCTCCTCTCCCTTCGCGCCTCGAGGAGTCGTAATTACTTCCGTTTCGCCCTCAACGTTAAATAAAACACCCCTTGTCGCTTAATCGTCCGCTCGATCGTGCATAATCGACTTCCTTCTCGCGTGTATTCGATCCCTTTGAACATCCGAGTACACGGAATGGAATTATGCAACGCGTTCTCTTTCCATCTTCCATAGATGGAATTATCTCGTCGTGATCGCCCTCGAACGAAACACGGTTAATTGGGCTTGATTCCACGATCGAGTTTTCGCGACTTTGTGCTCGATGCTTATTGTTGCTTGGTGTTTGTTAAACGAGTGGCTCGTTTGCCAGGCTGAGAGTAACAATCTTGACGCGTTCAAAGAAGCGTAATAGCCACCCTGGACTTTAGGTATGTGGCTAATATAAAAGAAGGGAGGGATTGCAACCAGGGTGGAATGCAATGCGACGCCGCGTTTCACGAGGACTCGAGCCCGTCTATTGTCAACTTGCCTTTAACTTGCTATGCTTTTAACACTACGTTAGAATTAGCTACTTTAAGTTTAATTGCTCTGGAGAGAGTGAGAAAGAGAGAGTCGCGTTTCGGTAGAGTTTAATCTCGCGAATTAAAATTAAAGTTAAGCTTTATAGCTTTTCAGCTTTCATCGCTCGACCTCGTCACATCTGGAATGTAATTACGGGAGAGTTAATGTTGATATTGTAAGATATGAAGTTAATGTGCAATTTCTTTTTTTTTAGAGATAGAGAAAGAGAGAGAGAGATTTAAGATTATAAGTTAATTTAGGAAAAAGTGGATGGAATAGTAGCGAAATTTCATTCAGTAAAAATATTCCAAAATGATTAAATTTTTCATTCTATCTATGCAACTTTTTAAAAATAAAAATTTATTCAAATCAAACAAAATCAAAATTTTTCACGAGAATGTCAAAACTTGAATTTTAACAACAATAAAGTTTTTTAAAGTTCCTTAGAAATAATTCAAAAATTTATAGAAATATTTTGAAAGAAATTTCAAATCTTTCAATTCAAATCTTTCACCCTTGTTTCTCGTTCTCTGGACGTGCAATCTTAATTTCGGAGTATCTTCGACGAGGATGGGACTGCATCCGTATATTAGCCAAGTTTTTTCTCGTTAGACACGTCCACATCGTCATCTCAGAGGTATACAGTCGAGGGAGTCGGCCAACTTGCAAATTATTTGAACTCGAGCCGCATCGGAGCGAAAGCTTTTTGATCGTAATCTTTTAATTACGTCACGAGAAGGAGAAAGAGGGTTGTAGGCGGTCGAAAGAAAATAAGAGAAAGGAGGAGGAACTTTAATCCACCGGTGGAAACAGCCGCAAGCACCGGAAGGAAACTGATCTTCTTGTTTCGATGGAAACCCTGACTTCGTCGCTATCATGCTCGACTATCTAAAATTGGGACGATCGTAGGGATGGAAAAATTACGCGTGAAGATAATCATAATTAATTCATTTTTCTCATGGAAGCTCGATGAAATGGGAGGGCGTTGCGCTTTTAGACGAAATCTAATTGTTTGTTTGGTGAAAACAATTGACGAATCGGTGATATGAATTTTCTTTTTTTTTTTTTAAAGAACTAATTCTGTTTGCCAAAGATTTAACGTATTATTGTCTATTTATAATGCAAAATGGTCGAGAAATCAATAGGTATATGGATGGATGGTCTTGTGGTCTTGTAGAATATAACTTGAATATACGTTGAAGTGAGTAATCAGTCATGTGTAACTTGAAGGAATTTTAGTTCGTTAAGAGGTTAGTATAGTTTGGTTTGCTCGTGAGAATTGCTAGGGCTTTCAGTCAATGACTCGTAGGGTTTGATTTATTTGTCGGTGTGGACGAGTATTATTAGTTCTTTAGTTGGTTCGTTTGTTAGAAGGTTTCAGAGGGGTGGAAAATTAACACGTTACATGAGATTGAATTCTTCTCTTCTTGTTTTTACCATACAATTTCAAATGATTGTAAATAGTATGTAAAATAACATTGAAATTGAAAAAGATTTAAGGAAAAAATTATTAGATGGTTGATCCTTCCACATTATTCATCATCAAATCGAATTTCACATATTGTTACATATATTGTATCGATTAGATTAATTCTTTAAAGATTTATCTTGAAATACGAATCTCTAAAAATCCAAAAAATCAGACATTTTCCAAATTTCTTTCAAACTTAAGCACATCGTTTCGAAAAATTGCAAAAGTCACTTCTTCGTATCCTCTCTCAACACGCGTTTCGATATATAAAAACCACCCCCGATCCTTCCATTCCACTCACCCTTCTCTCACCCTCTTTAATCCCGCTTTCGTCGCGACTGCACGCCATTCTCAAGAGGCTCGAATCAACGAACCGTGGCTTCAAGCACGACTTTCCTTGCGCTTCGCAGTCCAGACTGTAACTCTACTCTACCGAATGACTTATGCGCCCTGCCGGATCCGATTGTGGTCAAGCCTGGAAACACCGTTTTCACCCGGCCGAGAAACTTCACGATATAAAATCGAGGGTATTCGAGAACCGTGTATCGGAAAGTGGTGGTAATCGTGCCCGGTTCCCCCGATCTTTTACGTCCTCCACCCCTTCCCTCCCCTTCCCTCAACCGACCGCGTCCAATCGTCCATTAACATCGGCGCAAAACGCCGAGTTATGATTATTAACGCGATAAAAGTTTCAACGCGTGCCTTACGATTTTACCAAGTTTTTGCCAAGTAGTGGTGGACGATTTCTCTTCTTCTCTCGATTCGAGAAGAGGAGGAGGAAATCGGAGCAGAGACGTGTGCGCGAAAGATGGAGGATCGTCGAGGTTGATTGGTTGCTCTCCAAACTATGAGCGGATTATGGTATCGTTGTTAATTTGAGCGCGGTTTTGCACGGTAAATAGAGAATGATGGGAATTATCCGGAGGCTTGTGCAAATGTGTACAAAGGAAGATTGAAGTATTTAACGTGTGGAAGGACTTTCTTCGTCGTCGCGCGATGATTTGTGTTTGAATATATAAAACGCTCCTCGTAACCCGTGTGTTGTTATCTGATGGTGGTGGTGCTAGGTTAATTGAAATCGTAACGAATCGTCGTCGTCACGCGCGATGGCGGTGAAATTACATCGACGAGTGTATGTTTGTACAATTAACTAGGCCCTCCCCCTCGTATATGTGTACCCTGGAGCATGGATACGTTGGATTCTGGAATCGTGTGTTTGACGATGTGATCATTCCGTTTGCTTGGAATTTGATTTTACAGTCGATGAGGGGTAACTGCTTATTCCTTTCTAATCTCTGTAGTTTAATTAAAAATTGAAATACGAGTATTTTTTTCTTTTTTGTAATTGGTACGTACGAAGAACGAGTGTAATATATATAAATATTTTTACGTATAAAATTATTACTAGTGATATCTGGTAATATTCTACCAGTATCGAAGAATTTGATTTAAATTCAATTCCTATAATCTATAAATGTAACCTCGATAATATCGTTGGCATTTCGTCCAAGCAAATGTGCGACTCAACTTTTATCGACGAGAGTTGAGAAG
This sequence comes from Apis dorsata, assembly GCF_000469605.1. Classification (NCBI taxonomy): domain Eukaryota; kingdom Metazoa; phylum Arthropoda; class Insecta; order Hymenoptera; family Apidae; genus Apis; species Apis dorsata. The sequence goes on from NW_006263447.1 coordinate 523,764, forward strand.
AGTTTAATACGAATTTTAAATTATCACTCTCTGGATTCGCTAGATGTTTATCGTATCGTTTAATCTCCCTCTGAAAACTCGAAACGGGAAACTCGCGCCTGGGTTGGTTAAAATTGGAAAATTGAATAACGCGATACACGATGAACGAGTCTAATTTAATCGGACGTAGTAATTTAGCAATCCGGTGAATGATTAATTCGGGGAACGATTTAATTCGGCTACGCGTTGATCGCCCGCGCTACAAAGTGTAAAATATGTAGGACGTGTTTAATTACAATTATCGAGGGTGGGGGAACGAATATTATTCGCGTTTTCGCTTTGCGTTATTTCAAGGAAGGGTGGAGGAGGGAAGTTGAGGTTCGACTCAGCATGGATCCCGTTTATAGAAACGGATATTTCTCCTTGGGTTCTCTCCTTGTCGGGAAATCAAAATACAAAAGCACACGCGACAATATCGATATGAAACTTTTTATAAGAATTTCAGAAATATTTGAGGATTTCTTCCGTTTCGCTGTGTTGTTCCACGTGGGGGGGGGGTGGAAGGTGGAACATATCAAATCTGGAAACTTTTCAAATGTATGAATATGCGTGAAACGCGAGATACGAGTGATATAGTCTGCGCGATTTTTCGTATTTATAAAAATTCCTTCGCGATGACGTTAACAATTTTTCCACGATTTTATAATTTAATTTCTTGTTTTCACGGACGGTTAAGTTTCTCCTCGTTCGTTCTCGTGTTAACGTTCGGGAAGGATGCAGGGTAAAATGAGTTTACGATATTGAAAAGATATTAAAGTTTCGCGCAATATTTTTCGCTGAAAGATTTTCTTTTTTTTCTCTCTCTCTCTCTTATTCTCTTCTCCCTCGAATTTATTTTATGGATAGGTTTAATGTTAGGGGAGAATGAATTTGCGAAAATGGTTGAGGTAATTTAATTGAATGTTAAATTTGCACGAGAGAATGTTGTTTTAATAGCTTTGGACAATATTCATTTTGATTATATTCCATTTGTCTTTTCATATTTATATGTAGAATTTATTATTAAATTTATATCCCATCGCACTCGTTATCAAGATTCACGTATAATGCTTTAATTTTGTTTTAACAAGCATATTTCGTTCAACTTGTTAATTGAATAACCTAATCATTCACATGGAAAGTTTTACTTGGATATGTAGAATTAAAAATTTACTTTTTGTAACGAGTTATCACGCTCGAATCGCTTCTCCATATCAAGGTTTTTCGTTCTTCAAATGATTAAAGGTAAAAAATCGTGAAAGAATCAAACTCATTGTCATTTTTTAACGAATCGACGCATCATCGTCAAATGATAAAAATGAATAAAACACACGTAGCGCCATCGCGCGCAGCGCAGCCAACCTCGAAACGTTACCAATTCTCTCCAGACCATTCTGGTTATTTTAGGATTTACCAGACATTATAAAAGTATGTATAATCGTTGTACGAATCGAGCACGACGAGCAGTTTTTCCAGCATAGTTTCGTAATTAAACGTCGACATCAATCGACAGTAACGAGTGGTGGCCAGAAACGAATTTTCCCTGGGTCGTAGGAAAAAACGATGGAAATACAAAAAAAAAAAAAAAAGAAAAAAATGCCGCGATCCCCACGAGAGATGGTCCCTGC
>NW_006263447.1:525569-531148 GCF_000469605.1 Apis dorsata
ACAATTTCCAGTCTGTCATGCGGTCTTTGCCGCGCACGTCCATCGAATTAACCGAGTAATCTTGCCGAAAAAATTGTTTCAATAGCATCGATTGGCCCGGGAGTGAACAAGCGACACAAACGCACGAGCCGGGAGGGAAAGGTCGAAGGGAGAGCACGGTCGAACCGGTGGCCGGTTTCCGGTAAAAATGTGTCCCATCGATCCGTTAAACTTGTCGAGTTGGAAAAGTTTTTCAATCGTCGTCGTCGTCGTCGTTGCCTCTTCCCGCCACTTCTCGTCGCCGCTACTTCCAACGATACGATCTCGCGTTTCCGCGCGCGTCTCTTCGAAACGTACGAGCGAGTTTTCGACTTCGATATAACTCCTCCCAGAACTATCGCGATCGTTCGTGTGACGGAAGGATATAGAAACAAGATATATAAAACAAAGAAAGAAGGAAAAAGAAAAGAGGGGAAGAGAAGGGAAGAGAAGAGAAACAGAAGAGGGAGTTGGGCGTTGCTCTGATCTCGTGCCAAGAGAGGAGTCCACTCGTTCGTTCTTTACGTCCACGAGCACGACGTAAATATCGTTTAAACGATGCTCGTATCTGGCCGGCTACAAAAGCTCCCCTGTACACAAAAGGATCCAACCTTTGGGATCGTGGAAATACCTCGAGATACGTAAGAACGCGTTCGACAAAAGGAATCGTGTCGAACAATCGCGAGTGGATATATATATATATACACGTATTCGAGGAATGTCCACCGATTTTTCACGGGAGGAGAGAAATTCATATTTCTTCGGGGTTAATGGTATTTCTCGGGGAGGGCGCGAGAGCTGGTCGATCGATTGCGATGAAATTCGATCCATCGATCCATCGTGATGCATCATCTCTCGAATCCTCTATCTCTCTCTCTCTCTCTTTCTTGCTGTAATTAGTTCGCAGAGAGTGTGTGTTTAGTGGATTCCTCTCGCCACGATCGTGCTCGAGGAATCTTCCAATGCGATGCGGCGTTTTCACGCTCAAGTTCCATTCTTAGACTTCTTTCAACAAAGAAATGGGATCGTTCTCTTCGTTTTTCGCCCCCCTTCTTCTATTTCCTTCTTTCTCTCTCTTTCTTTTTTTTGTTTGGAAAACAAAACTCACCATGGCTCCTCCTACTCCTTCCTCGTTCTATTGTCTATCACTCGTTTTCATCCTTGTTTACCGAATGAATTTTTTCATTGGCCCTCGTTTTAATGGAACGCGTTCAGAGAGAGAGAATTCAGGCGGCGAGACTTTTTAGGCCATTTTTTCCTCCCTCACTTTTTCTTTGGAAGCATTAACGGGAGACGAGCGCGGAACGAATGGCACTATCGATAAGACTCTTTTGTGGATGAATAGGGGGGTGAAAGAGGACTGGCGCAGGGGGTGTAATGAAATTTTTTCGACGATGGACGTCTTAATCCTTTGCGTTGGACCATCGATTGGAATCTTTTCGATTTTTCCACTGTCATCGAGATTTTTCTGTTTTTCTTTTCTCTCTTTTTTTTTTGTAGGGATCTATAGCATTGACGAAGAGGAGAATAAGGGTTTCTTTTGTGTACGTACATTGAAAATGGAATTTCTTTGGTTCCTTTGATGACCAGGTATTATTTCTTTTTTTTTTTTCTAGAACTTTTGCGATATTGAAATTAGAAGGTGTTCTTTTCATCGATCGATGCTATTAGGAAGATGTTCGATGGAAATGATTTCCTTGACGAAATTAGATTCTAGAATCACGAGATGAATATGTATAAATAAAATCGAATCGAAAACTTTGAACGGGTAATAAAATTAGCATATGACCATAAAATTTCCAAAACGCTTACACGATGAAGAAGATTTCATTCGTCAGGAAAAGGCGAATAATTTATTTTACTCTAAAAAAAAAAAATTATACGGAATAACAAGAAATTACCTGTTATGTAATATTCCACTAAGTTATTTAATTTGATCCATCAATAAAGACTGTCTGTACAAATTAAAACGTACGTGGGCATCAAAACAACGAATTGATGAAATTTAAATTAAAGCTTCATCGTTGTAACATATATATATATCCTCATTAAATCGATCCCGTTTAATTATTCCTCGCAATTTTAAATGGGTGTTACTCTCGAGCTAAAACAGACGCTCCGGAAGAGGAGATTACCGGTCCACCAATCCCTGTCAAACGAATCCGCTGTAAAAGTCACGAAGGATCTCCAGTTGGACGAGTTTCAAGCTCGAACATGATGTCTTACCTCAAAGATATCCCTTCTGGTCTGGATTCCCTCTCGCAATTAGCCATGGCTCGTAACTACAATGGAGTGCGTTTATTGGATTCCTTCGGGCGCAATCGTTCCACCCGGGGAGAAAGATTTCGAAGGCTCTCTTCGCGTTGAGCGAAAGGAATTCGAGCGGAACTTAAGGGGAATAAAAGAGAGAGGAAGGGAAGAAAGGGTGTACGGGCACGCGAGTGGTCGAAACCCGGGGAAGGGGTGAAAATAGAAAGAAAAAAAGAGAAAAGAAACGACTAGGATCGACTAGAACTTAAAAAGAAGAAGTTGGAGTAAGAAGTGGAGAGGGAAGAAATACGGCGAAACGAGAGAAAAATGAAGAGAAAAGGGAGGAAGAGGGTACAGTAGTAGGTCGAAGTACAGGACGAAGCGAGACACAAGAGCTCACAGGGGAGAGGGGAAAAGAAAAAAGAAAGGGAAACGCGACATTTTTACCGTTCCAATATATAAAATGGGTTACGATCAATTGAACCCGCCGATATTGAGAGATACCCCTGGCAAAGGAATGCGGTATATCGGTTGTACAAGGCGAACGAGAAAAACCGATGCTCATCGAACCTTAAAATACGTCCTTATCATATTGGCTTGCCGCGCCCTCTACCCTCCTAACCCCTTTCATACTTCCGCTTTCCTCACGCTTCCGCTATATAGAGAAACTCTCTATGTCTCTCCACCCTAGGCTCTGCGATTTTTCGGCCTGCAGACCATTCAGTTTCGCGCAATTCCCCCATATGCACAGATAGAGAAGAGCGAGGGTGGCGCTGTAGTCGCGGCGCGTTCCGCCTAGGGATCCCTAGCAAGCTACCGCGTCTCTTTCCCTCTCTCTCTCTTTACTCCACCTACCGGTGGAAGCTGTTTCGCGAAACGTACGGTGCCAAGAACCGAGAGCTGAAATATTTCCAGGACAAGGTGGTGCTGGTTGAATTCTCTCCCCCTTGCTGGGGGTTGGTGGGGATGGAAGTGGAAAGAGGAAGAGGCGGTGGATGGCGGTGGTTGCGCGAAGCGTGGCGAAAGTAGCAGGCAGGCAGGCGGTCTGTGTTGGGCGCGGGGGGAGGTGTATAAGGGGTTGAGAGGTACGGAAAGCTCGGAGAGAACTGTAACAAATTGTCATTTGCAGCGCAATACTCGTTTTCGTCCGCACAATAATCCAGCGCTGGTGTAGCAGGCGTTGCTATACATGCTCTTGTAGGTACAGGGCGTAAAATGCGGATCCCACTGTCTAAATTAGACGTTGTTGCACGGATCGTGGCACGTGTCTGCGTTTAGAATTCGGGCAAGTTTTGAATCGTGCGTCTATCGCGGGGAGGAGTGAGGGTATATTGTTTTTTGGGTCGATAGAGGGAGGCGTGTTGCGTGTTGACATCGGTAATGGATGGATTCCATTTTGTATCCAATTATTATTTATTGGCTCAGAAAGTACGAGGATATAGTATGAAATTTTTGCCCAGATACTCGTCGTAGCATCGATGACTCTCAATAAATTCACGAATATTACAAATCTGGAATAAGAAATACGAGTTAAACGTAATTCTTCCTTTCATTGAACGATTTGGTTTCTTTATTTTTGATCCATCCAACCAGTGGCAAAATAAATCGATAGGCAAGGAGTCGATATCAGTTATTATTACTGACGTTAAATTAAGCTAGATTTTTTTCAATAGAAATATCGATGGAAAAGAGTTTCTCTTGGTTCGGTATTGTGTTCCAGGTAAAAAGCAGTCTTAAGATATCCCTTTAAAAAAGGAAACATTTTGCTCTAATAATTTAGTGCGAGCGAGGATCATTTTCTGGAGTTCGCCGTACAAAAGAATAACTTAGTGCGGCTTGAATGAGCCCGAGTTAAGTTGAAAGTCGGATCGTTATACTTTTAACGAACTGGATTCAACTTCCACGTTAACTTGCCGAAAGATTTTATGCGATTGGACATTATCGTTCCTAACGAAACTCCCCTCACGAAATTCGAACAAGGTTGATGAAATTCTTGAAAATTGATCAAATTTAAATATCATTATTAATTTCAAATTCAACACGTTTATTAGTAGAAAAGTTATAATTACCTGGAAATCTTATAATTTCACAACGATCACAAGTTTCACGAATCTAACTATTTCTATACATATATAATTGTGTTTATATAAAGAACACGAAAATGAATGTTTTGTATTTTATATAATTAATGTAATAACGTATATTTATTTATAAACCGCAAAAGAAAAATACGACAAAATTTTCAACTGTTTGTCGTATTCTTTTTTTTTTTTTTTCAGTGAAATCAATTTTGAAATTCAATACGCTTTCAATCCAACCTCATATTACAGAAACTGTTTTTTTTATTTGATCTCGAGATGAAATATGTGTTGTTTTTGCCACTCTTTTAAACATTTCAAAAATATTGATTGTCATACCGTTCGCTTTATAAAACTTTGTGGATTTATATTTTGAAAAGGATTTATGTCTTTGATCTAACCCATTGTTTTCCCTTTTCAACTATGTCACGTTCAAATCTTTTTAAACAGGAAAAAATATATATATAAAAATCAAAAATTCGATAAAAAAAAGATTTGTCACATTTCTCTCGAGAGTTATAACTTTTGAAACAAAGTTATATAATAATAATTACTTTCACAATTTCGTTTATTTTCTATCAGCATTATAATTAAATAGAATCTGTATAATCTGCAATTCAGATTATGTATACATTTATCCATTACTTTATAATATTTTTTTTTATTTTGATTAAATTATATTGTTTCTGTAATTTGATCGAAGAAACATTCTATATATCTAATCAATATCTTATCAGGAGTTATATATTTCATTCTTTTCTGTATATTGTATTCTTATACTCTGTAATTTTATCTGAATGCACGATGTGTCGATGGTTTGCATTGTACTTGATAATATCTGTAATGTAAAAATCTGTAATGTAAATCTGTGATGTAAAAAAGGAATGTGAAAAGAATCGTTGCGATTTCTCACCGATGATACTCCAATAGCTTTGTATTTCCAATAGCTGCATATCCGTATGTATTACGTTATTAGAAAGCTGTTTTAAGGATCTATGTAAACGATATCGTTGCGATTTTGCGTCGATGATGTTGTGCGAATCGCGATTAAAAAAGGGAAGCGATTTATATAGAACGAAAAACCCACTTGAAAAGAGAAGTTGAGCCCGTGAAGTTGTTGCTACTTTGTATCGGTGAAGTGTATGATTCTTCCGTGAAACTTCCAAGAAGAAATTTCCAAGAATTTCTGATCTATCCACGTAGCTTCGATCGATCGATGTTGTCAAAATTCCT
>NW_006263447.1:531522-547109 GCF_000469605.1 Apis dorsata
CAAAAACGAAACGAGCAAAGAAACAATCCTGTTAAAATTGTTTACAATGGTATACACCACATTTCATTCCTTAAAGTTGCAAATCAAATCTATTTTCGTCTAGTCGTCTCGATCCATTTTAATATCGAGGCGAGAAGATGCACAGGAGATCTTTCGGAACAACGAGGCAATGCTGTTCATTATAGACGCTTATCAGAAACGAGAGTATATAATTTCAGCTGAAGAGGCAAGTTTCACGGGCAAATTAGATGTCACTGCGGCCGTGAGATACACTCAAAAGTATATACGTGTGCATACGCGCGTAAATACGACGATATTCAATGGAGGTGGAGCGATGCCATGGTAATGCAATATCTTATGGGACCATCGTGCAAACCCTCTTGTTTCGAGCCACGATTGTCGTTCCACCCTTCGACCCGACAGCCTTGGATACGAGGCTAATAATCCGTGAGCTCTTCTGCGCTGCGTTGGCCATTATGGGGTGGAATTAACGCGATCTTGAATTTTCTTGAAATATCGTTTAATGATATCGATCCTGTTAGGACATTAACGCCGCATTGAATCTTCTGAGGAATATTTTCTTTACAGATATTTTTAATTCTCATAATTCTCTCTTCTTTTCAATCAAACGATATTTTTAACAAAATAATTTAATAATTAATTGTTCAATTTCATCTAATTATATATCGAAGTGATCAAAGTGTTTTGAATGAAAAGATTTCTTTGTTGGAATTTCAAGCAAATGGACAGATCTTGTCAAAATATTTTTCCAAACATTTTGATTTATAACGATTCACCCAAGTTGGTGGAAAGTTTGTGTAATGTTTCGAATATTTTTCAAAACTTGTCGAAGATCACTCGAGAACTGTTTGGAAAACTATCGCGATTTTCCAAAGTCCGATGAAAAGCTATCCTCGACTCTGAGGGACGAAGACTCTTGATGATAGGCTTATCGTGGCTCCTGCCAAGTGTCTCGAGGGTTGTTGCAACCCTTTCACGTTTCTTCGAAGGCTTATCACCGATCTTTGACGAGTTTCGATCATAGTCATATTCCTCGACTATCTTCGAAACATTATCATCTAGCTGTTATTAATAAAAAGAACTGGTAAATTTGAGAAACCTGGAGAATTTTTAACAAAGGAAAATTAAATTTAAAATCTCGTTAATAAAATATTTCTTTTTTATTTTAAGCGTATTACTTTTTTTATTATATTTATTTCACTTACCATTTACCATTTATGCAAATCAATTTTTTTGTTTCCCTTTCTTAGAAGAATATTAATATTATCACGCGATATTAAAATTTATTATAAACTAGAACGTAAAACGTTTTAAGCATTTTTCTCTTAAACGCTTAATCGAAGTGAAGAAAAAACTGATTCGATGTTAAGTGATTTTCCCCTAGGGATAAAAAATTTGACAGTTTGATTAATACTCTATATTCGTGTCCAATGATGATTTTGTTTTGAAACTTATCTCTTCTGTTAATACATGAGACAGATCTTGATATGTATATTAAATAATATATAGACATTAACCAATAATTAATTACCTCAGTTTTTTTGAAAAAAAAAACTAACTTTTGATACACGAACACGATAAATTTATCGCGTCCCTAATCTTCCCTTCTCATAAAACACAATTTCAAACGAATTATCGAATATTTCCTTCCATTATTTATTTATTTACTTTTTTTTCTGAAAATTCAACATCAGCCAATGATACGAAAATAACGAGAAGTATCCCGAGAGGAATAAAGCGTTGAGAAGAAGAATAATCTATTTTCTTATCGAATATTTATTCCCAAGGATCGTCCAGATTAATTAAACTAGTCAAGAGATGCAATCGAACAACGATATCTCCATTCGAAAAAGAAATTTAATCCCGAAGCTAATCGGTTGGAACAGTGTCGTTAATTGGTTGGGCAGAGCCGGCCTTATTGCCGCTTAAATAACTTATTATTAATTAATTCTAGTAGATTCAGTCCATCGTTCGACAAGGTATTCAAAAATTTGTTTACGTTCGAACTGATCTCTCCTCGTCTCGAGGAGAATCGCGTTTGAAAAATCGATCAAGAATTTATTTCCCGGATTCCATTCGTTTATAAAGATTCGAAGCTGGCTCTGGAACAGCTTCGATATGTGCGCGTTTTCGTGTTGTTCGATCGGAGTTTATCGGCGATCGTTTCGAATGTAAAATCACCAAATTAACGATATCCGATAATTTTCAATTCTAACTATTATTATACACGTGTGGAATTGAAGATAAATATTTTTTCAAAATTCAATCTTGATTATCGATCAATTATTATTTTTTAGAAATTAATTCTTGATTTATTCGAATTTTATATTATTATTTTTTCCATGTCCATTTGTTCTTTGAGACTTGTGAGTAACTCAGAATAGAAACGTTTCGGGATAAGATGGATAGATTCACTCTTAAAGCGAAAGAGATATCTAAGAGCCAAGTACGAGAACAAGTTCTTGGATTGATGTAATGCAAAGATTTTTATCAAAATCTGCGTGATCCCTTCAGACCTGAAAAATAAGACACAATGTTAGAGATAAAAATTAATATTTTGTCGAATGAAAAAGAAAAAAATTAGAAGACATAAGAGAAGGATCGATACGTAAGGATTGATGTAAACTTAAATGATAAAGCTAAATGAAATTATTTAATTTTTATATTAAAATATTCTTCAAATCTTCTATTTCAGAATATCCAGAGTTTCCTTCCTCGACAGAGACAAACTGAACACGGTTCAGATTCATTATACGCGAAACTCGAGCGCTATGAATCTTTGTTTGAGCCACTCGCGTGACTTTCTGCGCGGGGGATGTCCTCATGCAAGTATAATAATCGAGAGGATCACTCGTGTTCACCGGTTGTCTTTTGCCTAAGCGGTTCAACGTTTTCCAACATTTAACCATTTCTGCCTGACCCCGATTCGCCATTTTGTTCGCCGAACTTTGTTCGCGCGAGCAACGATTTCTGATGGGATGGGGATGTGTGCAGCGGGGGCGGATCTTGAATGGGTTTTGAATATTCAATCATGTTCGGTGGGGAAGTTTGCTCGTGCATTAATCGCTTTTAATGAAAAGTATTGTAAAATTCAATTCACAATTTTGCATCAATTTACGATTTTAAATGGATATAACTTCGATGAAGAATAAGAAGAACGTGGAAATGATACGATAAATTATAGTTTCTGTACTTTCACGTTTATTTTTCACGATGCAAAGTTTTCTTATATTGGATTAAATATCTTTGGATTTGTTGAGAATGAAAATATCGGATGATTTAGATTCTGACAGAATAAATTTTGAATAATAATGTATTATTTTTAGTATTTTTTAAAATAATTATTTAGTTAATTTAATGCTCTTGTTTAAAATTTCAACGTTGGATGTATTAATTTTTCTTTGAAAAGTTTCTTTGTATCGCGGGGAATATTTCATGATAAAGGTGAGGGAGGAATTTCAGAAAAGTGAAAATTATTGTTGGAAGAAAGTTGGAAGCACGCTATCGAGAAACTTGATCGATGTAATTGCCTATAATTAAAGACGATACTTGCCCCAGACTTGAGTTGTTAGTCTTACTTTTTAGTGGGGAATATTTCGTGTTATTCTCCTCCTCGGGGAAGTTTGATGATCCCCGTTCGATTAAATTAATTCCAATTCCATTTTTCAAATTTTCATTATCAAATAGAAATGTTTTATATAAAAATTTATCAAAAATAAAAATTTTTACTCCCTTTTTTAACTTTAAATAACTTTCATGCGATCTTCTTCAAATGATCCGTAAAAGGAAAACACCACTTTGAGAATAATTAAAACAAATTAATCATTAAAAGAAACATATGACAGTTTCGTCGAAAGTATGAAAGATCATCCAATTTATCAACCGTGGTCGTTGGATCTTCAGAAGTAAATCGGATCTTCGATAAAACCATTCGCAAATTGAAAGGCCGCGATTCCTGCCAGCCGGCTCTATTCGTATCTGAGAGATACTTAAGGGGGATAATTTTTAATTAAACCTTCTTTCTAAAGCTTCCTTCTCGTTTGTCCGTTTGCGAAAGTTAATCGAAGAAGCGTTCGATGGATTCGAACGCACTTTTTCCCTTCCTCCTCTCCTTTCCATTCGTCCATTGATCCGATGAAACTTTGCAAAAAGAAATCCATCCATCCATCCATCCAGGAGTAAATTATAATCGATTGCATTGTTCGTGAAGATTTCCATTTCACTGTCCTTTCAAATTTCATCCGATCGATCGATACGCTACGTGTCGAAGTTTTCCCTTTTCTTCTTATTTTATCCCTTCCAGATAATTTTCATTTCGTTTTGCACCTTCGAAAATATTGTAAATGAAATATAGCTTCGTTTCACGAATTATTTTAGCAAGAAGAATATTTTTATGAAATTATTCCTTTAGGATCGTTTTGCAAAGTCTTTTTCTTTTATTTTTCGGCATCTTTTTTAATAGCTTTATAATCCCTAAGATCGTATTCAGAAGATATTATTACCATGATGGATGCCAAAGTAATGAAACTTTGATGAAACGAGGTATGAATATTAATGAATCTTAAAAATTTTGTTAAAGATTACACGTGTCTTTCATTGCTTCATTCTGACTGATATCTTTTCTACAAACTATTTCTCATTTCATCGGGAGGAACAGTGTCTTCATCTATCTATTTAATCGTATATAATAATTTAAATAAATATTTTCCTCTCCTTCCCAGATATTTCTTCATTTTTCCATCGAATGCAAATTGAAATTCGTTCCAATCTGAAATCGACCATAACGTTTAACGTCGATTATATTTTTGCGGCGAGTAAAAAAAAAATAAAAAATAAAGCGAGGTAAACGAGAAGAGAAAAATTACACCACTGTTGAGTGTTTTATTTAAATGGAAAATTTGTAATCGATTCGATGGGGATTAAAGCAGACAGGTAGATCGTAAAGGCGAAATCGAAGAGTCGTATTTCGAGACAGTGACATCTTTGATTTCCACATCTTTCGACTCCTCATCCTAAATAAATTCAGGATCAGGAATATCAGAGGAAGTCGCGAATGAAGAGGGGAGAAGTGATCGATAGGTTGTGTATAATAAATAAACGATGGATTATTTAAGATCGATTTGCTTGCGAGATTACCACCAATTCGATTTTATTTCTTTTGTTTAAGAGGAAAACGATTGGATCTTCTTTTATCCTTCTAAATATAAATTCCTTGTTAAAATTAGAGCAATCGTAACAGTGGATGGGTGTACATTTTCGTTATTGAAATATGGGAAATACAAGAAACGATGATATTTTCCCCCAAGTTTTGATGTATTTTCTCGTTAATATAGGAATTTATTTGGTTTCTGAGGATTTCATTTTTTTTTTTTTAACAACGAACACCGTGTTGCGACGAAAGAGCGAGAAGACGAGGGAGGGGATTGTATTTCTTCCGTTTGGCCGTGCAAAGCACCCTTGCGGCTTGAATTTTCGTTATTCATCTTTATTGTGGGCATTAATAATGTGCATTGCGAAGAGGAAATTAAAAAATAGGTTTTTCTTTTTTTGTAAAGATTTATACATCACTTTGATATATTCGAACAATTTATTATTCTAAAATTAATATCAAGTTCTCCAGTATAAAGAATTCTATCAACATGAATCTCTCTTGTGATTAATGATTAATATAGGGGGATAATCAATAGCGTGATATTCGAGCAACTTTATTAGAATTTTGTCGAATATCGGGTGGTGTGCCCCCGTTGCATTACTCATATCTTCCCCACAATCGTCTAATATACATAAATTTCAATTCTATTAAAACTTCCTCTCGAATCGTATATCTGAAGAAATCGCATATCTCACCATCCGTATAAGAAGATCCGTGTAGAAGCTTATCCGCGTAAAAATTTTGTCCCAAGGAGGGGATTTCCACTCGTTACACTACTGGTAAAAGAAAAATTAAAACGATCTATTTCATGGAAACGATTTCCATCGTTCGTTTTTCATCTTCGTCGTGTCACGAATAAACGGATGTGTAACCGGTTCGAAGTCGATAATAATTTCCTTTCGTGTTTATCTCCGGGCTAGTCTCTTCTCGATAAGAGAAAGAACTTGTTCTTTTCCCGACTAATTGTTTCACGTGTTCTTCTCGTGGATAATGATATGTTTTTACGAAGATATTCCAGTAAAAGAGAAATGTAAATTATATATATTTAAAAAAGGAACAAATTATCTCTTTTTTTACAAGTATTTTAATTAATTCAGGTCGATTTTCGTTTTTCTAAGATATTTGAGTTTGAACATTGTTTCCATCAAGTTGTGCAGCAATGCATCCTGTAACATAAGAGTATTAATTAGTATAAAAATTTTCAATTTTTTTTGCACTCATTGCAAAAATTTAACCTTACGATTTGTTTTCACCAAGACATTCTAATAATTTCTCTGAAATTATTTCATATATATGATAGTAAAACGATAATTTCAAAAATTGCATGATCTCTTATTATTTATTGATTCTCAACAATCGTATTCCACGATTTATACACATCGAATTGAGGATGAATGAAAATAAAATACTTAGAAAGAGGGTTTCACGTTTAGACGGAAAACTTGGCCACAACAAAAGTTGACGGCCCTGTTACGACGAGAAGGTTGAAGCAACTAACGACCGGCCATAATTAGACTCCATCTCATTCTCGAGAGAAGTTTCGCTCGTTCGTCGACTTCTCGATTGCTCGAAAGACCCCTCTCCCCCTCCTTCAATCTTTGCAAATTGAATCGTGTGCCGGGATTGCACTTCCGGTTTTCGAGGTTATTCGAGGAATATCGGATCGGTTGTTGTTCCAATTTCGCGTTACCAGTTACCGGCAACTATGTCGAGCTGTGGTAATTATCGTGGGTCAAAGCTCGATCTTGGGTGAGGAGCTTTTTCTCGATCTCGTTCGCTTCCCTCCTCGAAGGAAGTTTCGACGAGCTGCAAAAGACATCGTTCATCTTGTTAGAGTTTTCGAGACGTTGATGATAATTGGGGAATAAAAATGCGTTTCTGATATTTTTGAACGATTTTTTTACCTTTGGAGGATTGTTAGTATCTCTTTCTCTTTTTTTTTTCTTTTTCTTTCGTAGTTATATCTGTATTTAATTTTTTTGTTACACTTTTTTTCTTTGATACATTTTCGAATCTTTTGTATTAAAAAAAAAAGGAAAGGATTTCGTTTCGTTTGAAGGATTCCAATGTATTATTAATTTAATTGTAATTTTGATATTACGTATTGTTTAAATTTTAACAATACATGTGAATGATTTATGTATTATTGTTTAATTTTATTTACGTTACGAATCGAGAATAGTACTTTAAATAACAGTGATCGCGATACATATTTAACAATTTAACAAAGGGAGAATGAAATGATAAAATGACTGGATAATTCATAGATTTCGAAATTCTGATTTTGATTCACAAAGAATGATTGATTAAATTTTTCCAGTTATAAATTTCGATTCAATTTTATGGTAATTTAATAATTGTTTCAAAGTTATAACGAATCATCTTTTGTTTATTCTTATTTCATTCGTTTCCAGAATTAAAAATTATCCTTCTTTATCCAACATTTTCGAATCAAAAATTTCATTTTTTATTTCGCTACAAACTCTCTTTCTCTCTCTTTCTCTCTCTTTTTAAAATAATAGCCACGTACATTTGTAAAAACTTTGTAATCCATGCAAACCAACTGTATGCACATTTAATTATAAAATATGATTTACAATGTCAAAAAAAGAAGAAGAATTAATAAAATTTGTTACGTAAAATATATATTTGCCCATTATACGAAACAAGACTTTGTGACAAGTTTTAAACCGGTTTCTGTATTTCTAAATTAGACGAAACGTAATTTAACATGGTCGATATATATCATACGCGATTCTGTTGAAGTAGGAATTAATTCCGATTATATGATGATTAATGCGTTCCCAAGTATAACTCAATATTTGCATTGTCAATGTATTATTCTGCGATAAGTTGAACAAGAGGGATGATTTTGTTTAAAAGTCGAAACGAATTTGAACAAGGAAAGAATTATTTTCAAATTCACATCACATTCTCACTTTTATAATTGTGAATTAATTTTTAGAATCGACAAATTGATATTATATTACGAAGTATAAATAGAGGATCAAGGAATTCAGATAACTATGCCTTCTTTTCATTTTTTACTCAATTGACAATATTTTTCTATTGTCATATACAACGAAGGATACCATTTCCAATTTAATATTTTCTTGAAATTATAACATTTTTACATTTGTAATTAAATTTCGTACATTAATTTTGAACCTAATTTAATATTTTTACAAATAGTAAGAATGAAAAGTGCAAGTTTTGTATTATTTATCAATCGATTTCTCTTTAAAGGTACTTTTCCATCGTGCACGATGAAAATTTTTATCTGTAATTTATAACTGTGCATTTATAAGCTAATTTTTATTCGTTATGAAGTAACTCGATTCTTCATTTCGTTATAATACCATTTTCATTGAATTTTTGTTCGATAAGGGATCGAGAGGGTGAAAAAATGTTCTCGAAAATCGATGCACCAATATTCTACCTGTTCCCAAATTTAACCGATACATCAATTTTTTCCTATTTCTGTTCCACTTTGTCTATACGTTCAATCCATCTTATTCAAATTCAAAGATAAAGCATCCTTTATTCTTCAACTGTTCCATTTTATGACGAAGCTATGAATTGCATAATACTTTTGAAAACTACTTTTGAATATCCACATCTTACAAATGTGATAAAATTGTATAAACTCGAACACTCGATATTTTCCGATTTGTCAACCTCCCAAAAATAAAACAAAATAAAACTCGATACGACGAGCTGTACAACGAATCCACAAATTCGACGTATCTTTGCTCAGAAACGAGTAATTTTCTCGACCATCCGTGTTCCACCTTACCAGTCACCTGTAATCCACCCGACTGCGCTCCCTTCTTCGAGCTCATTTTCTATAAAATGGTTCTTCGCAAATACCACCCTCTCCTTTATGCAGTCGAGGACAGCGTACGTAATTAAAATCTTAAGTATAAGTTTCGGGACGGAGTTTCGCAACGGGCATCGTATAATTTAAACTTAACCAACTGCCACTCTTAGTTTGCCCACCCTCCTCCTCCCTCGCCCCTGCGCGTGTATGTGTGTGTGTTGTACCAGTGGCATAAAGTGGGAAGCGTTTCTAAAGGCAATAAACACTATTTACTTGCCAGGGTGTTTGCGCATCCGCATATTTAGGGGCTTGCATCTTGCCCGGAAGTCGAGTCTAGCCTCAACGGCGAGGGGCGCCTCTTTAAATCTTAGGAAACGTGACCGATAAAACGCTCGATCCGTGAGCTCCTTGTTTGCGCTTTATATTTATCGTAACCTCCATTGTCACGGATGATTTGACGGAAAGCTCGTCTCGAGACATTTCTTCAATAATTTCCAAATTATCACAGGGGTTTGTTAAAGGGGTTGAAAAGTTTTTCTTTTTCGTTGAATGAAAATTTCGTATAAAATCATAAATATCCGTGCTCTAAATATTCTAAATAAAAAATTCGTTCAAATTTAATTAAAGAGTTGGTGAATATTATAGAATTTTAAAGAATCTTAATAAAAAGGGGAACTATATCAGGGAAAGTAAGATATTTCTGAAAATTCTGGAAAATTCGTTAAAAGCTCGGCTGCTCATAAGATTAATAACTTTTGATTCAAGGAAAAATTTTCGAAAGTTAAAATTAAAATCGTTATGCTGCGAACGAAACGAAGAAAATTAATTAATATAAATACATATTACGATGTTAAACTTATATTAAAGCTCGTAATTCGTTCAAATATCGTATACGAAACCCGAGGATTATTAATAAATTACCAGACCTCGATAAACGATCGAGAGGTTAATGCGCAAACCCTTAAAAAAAAAAAAGAGAGTAGGGAAACTTTAGCCCGGTTTGATCGTGTCGTTCTTCACCATGGCCATTCGTATCGTTTCTCTCTTGAAGCCGCTTCCTCCCTCAAAGTAGGGTTGTAAGAAAGTTTTTAAGGTGCTTTAGACGAAGCGAAGTACGTGAGTAAGCTCGTAACGCCATTTCAGGGCGTTAATGGACCGGGCCTCGGCTTTCCAGACGTTTATAAAACGAAATTTGAAAATCTCGAATCTCGTGATTTTTGCCCAAGAAAGTATTATTCATTCATATTAGGATTGTAAATCCATTCTTGATCCATTTCGATCTCTCTCTCTCTTTCTATATATCTTTTTATTCATTAAGAAGATCCAACAGTTCATTAGCGAACTGGGTTAAATAAAAATGTAACTATCTTTCGTCGGGAAAATAACTTTCTCGCAAATAACCTTAGAACCCCCTATCGTTGCAAGTTTAATTTACCGCTATACTGACGTAACTTTGTAACTAGAGAAGAGATCGCTAATTTTCCCCACCGCGTTGCAACTTTCAACTTTGAAATTCTCTAATTATCATACTTTCTATTCCTTCTGGACAGTACACCATTTAACTGCGAAAATTTTTAATTTTCCATCCGTATCTTGCCGTTATACGTATTTCTATAAAAACAGCTTTGTTATACTCTTTTTTTAGAATGAATCTCCTAAATTACCCTAAGTTTTTTCAATATTCCGAGCTTCTATATACACACACACACATATATAAAAATTATAAATCTCTCTCTCCATCACCACTAAGAATTAAATCGTAAGAATTCAAACAAATTCTCTCCTCTCCAATGTTAACAAGATTTCCCTTTCGTTTCGAAGAAACGAGAAGGAAAAAGAAAAACGAAACAAAACAAAAGAAGCATCCATAATAACTAAGAATTCGAAGAAAAAAATTCGCACAAAGGAAGAAAGGAAAAATCTCAAGAAGGAAGGAAGAGGGATGGGGGAGAGGACAGTTTCTTGGAAGAGCATAAGAAGGACGTAGATTTAACGCACCAGCCCTGGTTTCAGTTGCCACGAAGGAAGATAAAGTTTGCTCGATGCCTGCAAAATCTTCAAACTTGGTCGAAGTTCCCACACCCACGCGCATATCGTTGCACGTAGCCTAAGCGGTTTACTTACACGCGCGCGTGTCGTTGGGGCCGGCTACAATGGCGCGTGGTGGTAAACTAGCGCCAAAGTGTGTTTAACCGGAGATTTGGGATGAGAAACTAAACGGAAAACGTCGAATTCCAATTCCAACCCTCTTCCTCCTTCCTTCTCCTCGAGCAGGAGGGAAAAATAGAATCCGGTATACGATCGCGTCGAAGGGAAGGGATCGTTTGATTGAATTAGATTGAAATTCAGATTTGTAACGGCAGCGGGATAAAATGATCTGCAAACGGGGATGAACGGTTAGGTATTAGGTTATAATGATGATATAATGATGTTAGTGACATTGATTTTGGGGAGGAGGGGGGTTGAAAGTAAAATTTTCTTTAAATTTATACAAAAATAGAGATTTTTTTCTTCGTAATTTAAATATCTTTTAACGTTCGTCGAGATTACTTTGTAATTGGGGGTTGAAATATATTTTGTGTCCAGATACGAAGAGGAATGCAAATTACGTTGTACTTTTGCCCCTTTTTGTAATTTAAATATCTTATTTAAATATTTTTTCAGATCTTTCTGCGAGATCTTGATATTCTCGGGATAAAATATTTCGCTTTTATATATATATATATATAGAATAAAAATAAGAATTACATATTACTTAGAATTTAGAATAAGTAACTTTCTTCTTATGAAATTTATTTTTATAATGTAATGACTTCTAACAAAGACGATTAATTCTATCTTCTTAATATATCTATCTCCTTAATTCTTACGTCAAAATAAAAATATCTACCGAGAAATATTTGCGATTCTAACGCATACACGTTCGCTCCAATATTTTCCATACATATTTACCAAGCAAACGTTTGCGAACTTTGATACGCACAACACGTTGAGGCATTGTTGATCCTTCGAATAGCAATCATCTTTGCATAACATTATTATTTACCGAACCAAGCGCTTACACCTTATTTTTTTCTTTTTATTTTCTATACATTCAAAACAAGAAAAAAAAAAAAAAGAAAAGAAAACGAACATTCGCAATAATCAGACTGTTCCACTATTTCACATTTCTATATGTATACATAGATAAAATAAATTATCGACACGTATAGAGAGAAACCAACAATATCCACGATATTTTCTTACGCGAGAACGATACCATAAATTTCTCCCTTCCAAAAAATCGTATATACACTTTTCTTTCCTTTCCAAAGATATTCCGCGACAATAGGGAGGAACTAGGTAAAAAGAATCGGTGAGTGATATTTCACCGGAAACCGTCTCGTTTCTCAACGATCGTTGATCGTTTCATTTTCTTCCTTCGCGATTTCCCGTGGCTTCCAATAATAATCGTCCGCTCATCGAGAACGAAAAAAGGGGAAGGGGGATTGTTCCACGGATAGATTGTCAATTGTGTCGCGCTGTGTGACATAATTGTTGAGACGGCCGCGCAAAATCGAATCAATTTGGAGGGCGGTATACGTGTCCGGCGAAAATGAGAGGAAAAAGGGGGACGAAATGGCGAAGAAGGCAGGAAGGATGGAATCAGCTGGGGCAAATAAAAATTTAGCGACCGATCGGTCGATTCCTTGCCTCTGGCTACCACCACCACCTGTGATGCTACCCGGCTACCCCGATTAAAGAGAAACGCTTGGCAACTGTTGGCCAAATTGTAGTTTCATCCCCTTACTCTCTCTTTCTTAAACAGTATCTTTCGATTTACGTTATTTTATTTGAAATTAAGAAACTACTTTTTTCGTGGAAAAATATAAATACATGAATCTATTTAATCTGATGACGCAAAATATAAAATGCAAATATATTAAAGAATCAGCCCTGTACTTCGTGTACTTGACAACAATTTGATTTTACGTGAATATTTGCAATTTTTCTTCCCTTCAACGAGATTAAAATAATGAATTACGTTTAATTTATTTTGCATCCGAGAGAGGAAGAGAGAGAAAGAGAAAACTATCGCAGAATCAACGGCTTACTCCGGTTCTACGCTTATGTCCTAACACCCAGTATATTGAATTCAAACTTTCCTGGCAAAAGTTTGAAGCGGCGCGTTGTTGGGGGAGAAATTCATACCTAAACACGTTGTTCCCGTTTCGGAGAATGTGCGCAGAGGCGAGAACGGGCGCAACAATAAGCATTTTTTCTCTCTCTCTCTCTCTTCTGCCGATGCGTAATTAGTCGCAATTAGGTCTGGAAAGTTAGTTTTTCCGGGGCGGCGTTCAACGAGGCGGACCCACCCATTTCCGAACTTTTACCAAAATAGAAACCGGGAATGGAAGTTCCCCACGCCACGGATAAGAACTAGTTTTGACATTAACAGCTGCGTGCCGAGGTGGCGCTTTTTCGTTTCGGCGAAAACTTGTCGGAATTTCCACGAATAAAAAGTTGAATGGAAAAAAAGAAATGGCGGCAAATTCCTTTGGAAACAACGGTGAAGGGAAAGTCGTTGAAGAAATGATAAAGAAGATTTTTCTTAATTCTATTCTTCATAATTTAATTTATCTGTGTATATGTATCATGAATCATTGATGATACTTCGATAAATTCAGATAATCTACGATATTATCGTTATTGATAATTTGTGTGCGATGTCTCCTTAAATTTTTCTTTTTAATAAAATTCTTTGAATTATCACGCAGCGTAAATCCAAGAGGAAAATAATTAAAAAACTCTCGTTGCGTTTGATTTGTTCCATTTAAAGACGGGTTCGAAGGCAAGTCACAGTTATATTTCGCGTGAAATTGTATTAAAACTTGGCTAACAATTCTTCGTAACTCGGTTATCTCCGCGAAACAAATTATTTTTAGAAGTTAAGTCAGAAGCGGTCTTATAATACCTTGATGAACTTTCAACTTGTTTATCCTCCAACCTTCCCTGGATCCGCGTCACGTGAAGTTCCATTAAGCCGAGCTTAATTTCGCGCCTCGTTACAACTCTCGTTTCCGAAATTCTTGTCGTGTACAAATATTTCCGTCGCGCTTTCTTTTTCTTTTTCTTATCCATCCTAAAACAAATCGACGAAGATTGAAAAGTTGATCGCCAAATTCACTCTCTGTAAATGTGTATAAAGTAAATTCTAAAACTTTTTCCACGAAAACGGCGGAAGCCAAAGCGGTGATCGTTACAAGAAAACGCGTATAAACCGTGGTCGCGTTGATGAAACTTCAACGTCGAAATTAAACGCGATAAACAGCGTCTTGGCGTCGTCGTTTTATACAAACGCATACCGTCGTTAAAATACGCCCCATTCTCGATAGAAATGCTTCACGGTTATGAGATGTTTCCCCGCTAACGTTTTCCACTATACAATCTCCACGATCCGAACATGGCTCTCCACGAACGTTTCTCTTTAATTAAAACCGTGCCTTCCGTATCAAATTTTCCTTGTATCACCGACGTTTTCGAAGAGAATCTTATTGCAGAATCGAGTTACAATTCCGCCCCTACCTTCGATTTCTTTGAATTTTTGTTTCGTTCGACTCTCAAAAATTTATATTCGTACATTTGTCGATCGATCGGTTTTATTTCATTCGTATAGTTCCAATCGAGTTATTTCTGTGATTTTATATTTTACGCACGAATTGTACGAATTTTTTATACATATTTATGAATTCATGATTTTTCACAATCAAATTAATATTAATGACAGTTCAATTTCAATATCGAAAAATATTATATCTTCGATTAATTCGAATAATCATATTATCCTGTTCTATTATCTTCCTCAAAATTTTCGAAGGATTTTAAAACGTGATTCGAGAATGCCACGAAAAAGATTGATAGATATATCCATTTCCTTGATTCCACTGGTGGAATCTATCCGCGAATCAACTTCGTTCCATTTCATCGCGAAAAGAAGCCTTGACAAGCTAATATGCCACTGTCACGGATCCCGTCACGCTCATAATTTGACTGTTTACCACGAGCCTCGTACACGCGTTTGCATAGTAATGCGACGACATCGCGTGGCCGCCACGCGAAATGGCCACGACGAAAGTCAGTCCGCCACGGGAATAAATCCTGAGGTTGCCATATATCAACCGGGCCTCTCTCCATTTCCCTCGTAATTTATGAAATTTCCCAGCCGCCGGTCTAAATTCTGGCTAAGAAAAGAGAGGATGAATATATATACGTGTGTACATGTTTTGCCGGAAAGGGGATGGAGGATCCTTCCCTCCGTATCGATCCTCGAAAATGCGTACTGGTTTTACTCTTACGATTGTTGCATTGTTTTATGGTTATTATCAATCTCTACGTGGATCGAACGAAATTTGGAGATTAAATTCGAATAATTAAAATTAGGAGAGAGAAGTTCTTAGGAATAAAGATGGAAATCTTGGAAATTTTAAAGATTCGTTTGTTAATTTAAGAATTTGGAATCTCCTTTGAAATATTCCTGCGAATTTTCATCCTCTGTAGGTAAAATTTTAACCAAGGAGGATCATTAATTTCTTAATATATTCCAATTTTTTTTTT
>NW_006263447.1:547240-549693 GCF_000469605.1 Apis dorsata
TTGGAAATTTCGAACACTGGGCACAGTGGTTCGCCACTAAGTTCTTCCAAACTGTTCGACCATATTCAACGGTGTTTAACTTGGTGACTTTCTGCGCATCAAAGCTGCTGAGGTCTCTTTAGACTTTCGCCAACAACATATGAATACCGTGTAATTAAAGACCTCTTTATACTGTTGAATAAGTACAACGTGTATATATATTATCTTGTAATGCAATTGCACACCGACGTTATACGACGTTGGGTTATCCAAGCTAAGACACTCTGCGCGATGAATAGATCGATAATACCGTATACGTTATCGAGTTCTATCTCTACATTACGCACAGGAATTTCTATTTACATATCTGAATGCTCCATCTTCACGAAGCTTAATAGATAATCAGAAGTTGGTAACGTGTAGACAATCGGTACACATAGTGGAAATGGTCTCTGGATCAATTAGATGAGAATGAACCGAACTGAGGAGAGAGGAATGAACGCAATTGAATGTATTATTTTTTGATCATTATCGTGTAAATGGTTAACTTTTAAACCAAGATCATTGACACATGATGATACCTTTAAGATGTGTGGTAATTATCGGTGATTAGTGGTCTCATTACTTTGAGAACTGAAAAATTATCATTAATCGATAATTTCAATTTTGATTCGTTTTAAAAATTACTCTTTTTCGAAGGAATCGCAATTATTTGAATTTTAAATCGGTTATCCGACTTGAAAATTGTCTTCAACGCATGATAGATGCACAGAATACGGAAAACATTGGTAGAAAGAACGGTGAAAAAAGGACGAGTTGTTGTCAAAGTGGCAAAGATTAAAACGAACCACTTTTCTCCTCGAATACACCCTTATATATATATATCGTTTATTCTACTGAGATGGATCGTGGAGCTAAGACTTTTAACCTTTCGATGAATACGATCTTCTTCGAATTCCTCGGCTTGTTGGTTACGCGAATCACGTTTTCACGCGCGTTTAAGTTGTTATCGCATTGACGATGGATATTAATTTATTACTTTGAAACGTTGCAGTAATATTTATAGCGTTTAACATAAATTTTATCCGTGTTAATGTATTCGTAAGACACCTTTGAAAGGGTGATTGATGAAGATCAAAATAAAGAGATATTAAAAAAGCTGGTGTGCAAAGAATTGGTCGAAGCTTATTTATCGAGATACGAGTAATTTAATTTTGATTGAGAGGAGACAGAATAAATTTAAATTAACTCGATGAATAAATCAATTGATTGATATTTTTGCCTCTATTTTAATTTAAAATTTTTCTAATAGGTTATTAATTTTCTAAAAAAGGAAATTCGAAATCAAATTTTTATCTACGAGGAAAACAAATTATTTTTGAGTGATGTTGATACCACCGATTTTACATGTCCATGATTATATTTGATTATATTCACGAATATTATCATCTCTTCTCCTCTCGACGAATATAACTCCTCCTGAAACAAACCAATATCGAGCGTGAAAAGATTAAGAGATTTAATTTGGCGAAAACCATCGATAAATTGATCGATACTTTAATATCGTCTTTCCTTCCAAATCGATGATTCCATGCGCACGAAGACCGAGGACGAAGCTAAAGCGTGACAGATTCGAGATCCGATTCAGTGGTGGACGTCCACCAACGTTCACGATGGAAAAAAGGATGAGCACTTGGCAAACGAAACCAGTTGAACGGCTTTATCGTGGACGCATCGATCTTGGTATCGTGTCAACGATCATTGAAGAAAAAAGTAGATGAAACGAGGAATAATAGGAGGGGTGGAGAGACCGTGCGCCTCCCTTTTCCCTTCGTTTAATTAACCGGTTGATCGCCAGAGTAGAAATGAGCGCTGTTGACGAGATTGCGTAACACTTCTTGTCCTGTACTTGTCGCACCCTTTTTTCCATTGTTCTCACGCTTGTTTTTTTTTCTCTCTCTCTATATTGCTTCGATCGAAATTAAATTTTCGTGTAATTTATCGATGCTATTTTTTTGATCCATGACGTTCGTGATAATTAGTCAGAGAGTTTGTCACTGTTGACGATTTTGTTGTACGAATCATTTGACGTTTCGTCTGTGTGGGATGACAATATGGCGTTATCGAATAAATGATTCTTAAGAGATTTCTTTAATTATGGGAATTATATATATATCTTAAAGAAGAAAGAGAGTTTTGTTACTTTACTATTTTAATAAATTATATTCATTTGTTAGAAAGTGAATTCTATTAAATTCTGTTCAAATTTCTTTCATTGTTCATTATAATAAGAATTGGTTTTTCAAGAAACCTCTTTGCGATGGAAAATTATGGAAATTATACGTTGAATGACTTTTTTAAAATTGAGCGGAAAAAGTTTCATTCAAAATGGATCGATTAAAAAATTCTAAATGAGATTTTTTTCCCTTGAAAAAAAAAAAAAAAAAGGCATAGAATTTCACGATAATGAGAAA
>NW_006263447.1:549847-556682 GCF_000469605.1 Apis dorsata
GATAATGAGAAAACGGTAAAAGAAACAGAACGGACGAATTAATCGTAGCGAAAAGTTCCGATTAACCTCCTCCCCGTAACGATTCATTTTCATATATTTCTAATTGTCCGGAGCCATCCCTAGAAATTACCTTCAGCGAAAAATAATCCAACTTTCCACAACTTTCCATTTTAAAAACTTGTTTCGAAGTAAAGAGAAAAAGGGAAAAAAAACCCGCGCACACTTTTACTTCACTCTTCCAACCAATTTTCCATCCCTACATCTCAACCATTTTTGCTCTTACCCAACAAACTACCCCCCATCTCCCAAGACACGGATTCCACCCCGATGCAACTGGGACAATACATACCGCATTCCAACTCGGCTTGTTACCAGAACGAATAAACGTTGACGTTACAGTCATCCACAGAAATATTCGTGCATTGTTTTGCAAAGAGATTCGCGTAACACGCAAATTTTCATTTCAACCGTATATACGAATATACGTATTTTATTTCTTCCAATCTTTATCAAACGTTATATTTATGACAAAAATCTTTCATCGAATCTCAAATTTTTCTCGCTCGAGATTATTTTTTTTTTGCAGAGAATTAAAACTTTTCTCCTTTTCATTTATCCCCATTTATCGCGTTACGATAAAAATCGTTATTATTGAACTCGTGCAATACTGTACGAACTTTTCGTCTGTACTCTTTCAAAAAATAAACGTGTACGAGGAATAATGATTGATCTCGAAATAATTACGATCGTTTACTATTTTCAATTGCATTAATAATTAAGATTCAACGTTTCAAGTAGCGTCGTCACGGAACGTTATTCTTCGCGCAGCCCCCGTATCGTGAGGAGAAGGGGTGGTGTCTTGCAGCAGACCCTCCATTTGTCTGGAAGACGTGGATCCGTGAGCGCTCGAAACAATTCGTTACACTTGAAATCAATTAGCGCAAAGTGGTGGTAAGTGGGTAAAAGATCTTAGTCACCTTGGAGGGGAGGGAGGAGAGGGATGGTTTGAGAAATGACGTTTGTCCCTCCCGTCGTGGCCGGTTGCGAGATCGTTCCGCTTTAACGGTTTCGGCTATCTCGACGGCTATTCTTCTTCCCCTTTCTCGGTCGTGTGCAATGTGTAGAGGTTCAACGAGATTGTGCTTTCCCAGATCTGTGATAATTTTCGATGGGGAGGATTTGAGCGCGAGGAGAGAGCGTGATGGGATTGGACGTGTTTGATATATATTTTTGTG
Source organism: Apis dorsata (assembly GCF_000469605.1). Taxonomy (NCBI): domain Eukaryota; kingdom Metazoa; phylum Arthropoda; class Insecta; order Hymenoptera; family Apidae; genus Apis; species Apis dorsata. The sequence goes on from NW_006263447.1 coordinate 551,083, forward strand.
CGTTAAAGAGAATTATTATTCTTTCTAATTCTTGTATTCGAGATTAGAATAGAACAAGCCTGTGAAAAAACGAGGGATTTTATTCTATGGTAAAAATAAATACTTGGTATTTATTGTTCTAATTCTCTATCTCCTGATAAAATTACTAAAAAAGAGTAAGAATTTCCATGAATGTTACTTACCCAACGTTTTCAAACATCTTCAAACCCATCATCTTAACCAGCAAGTATGACGAAAGAGGAATTGATTCCTGTCTCTTTCGCGTGTAACGTTTGACTCTCCTCCTTTGCCTCCCCTGATTTCCACGAGATTGTTTACCGGAAAGTTGAGAAAGCCTTGGAATTTTGCGTTCGAGATCGTGGCCGACTTCGACAGTCTTCTCTCGCGTCGATTTATGACCGTGACACGGTCGATCCGTGGAAAAGTTGGACGCGGTTTGACGAGATAAGTTGCGAATGCTCGCCGATTTGACGCCGTTACAGGCCCATTGTTGAATACGATCGCTTCGTGGGCAACGAGTTTCGATTTTCTTTCCACCGATTTATTTATTCCCGTGCCACCGATTCCTTGCCACGATACCCTCATATATACAACGCGTAATGATACCTGCCCACGCCACTTGGGAACAAATTCACGTTCCACCACGGGTAATTTCCTCGATTCTTACTCGCGAATGGTTTCCCGTGTATTGTGCACGCGTGGCCGATTAACGCGGGCCCTCGTTTTGTTGCAGGCATTCGTGAGCTAACATCGCGTAATCATCTAGGGCAAGTCTGCAGGCAAGTTTGCACGGAGAGATGAGATTCTTAATGAAACGTTAAATGTGTAATTTTCTTATTGGCGAAGGATTCTAGGGCTAATTTTTGTCGATTGTTTGATAATCGTTGAACAGTTTATCTATTCAAGTTGAATTGTGCAATCATCAAATGTACATTATTGTAATATCAATATAAGTACTTCGATCCAAATTTAGGTCTTGGTGATTTGCAATCATTCAAAATGTATTTTTACAATTTCCAGTTAATTTCAGTCTCACTCAAGAGACTTTTAATCTCAATCAATCAGAATCGGATCCTTGATCGTAAGCATCTATGCATTATATTATCATGCAACAATCCGATTCTTCACTTTTTCCCCGAGGAGATGTTCGGTATTTCTTGAGCAATTTTCATTTCAGAAGTAGAAAAAATTCATTCGCGTATTCAAAAATGCAGCAGCGATTCCTACATCCCCCCGCTTTAAAAACGTTCCTCCATTTCAGGAGGATCGTAACGGCAGGACAACGTTCCACCCTCCCCGTTTATGTAACGCAGCTCTTTCCCCTGGGCCGCGTTAATCTATTTACGCTTGTAACGCCGCGTAAAAAGCGCCGCGGTTTGCACGAGAATCGCCCCATGGCATTCAACCATGTCGCTTCGCGCAATTATCCCGTCGTCGACGAATTACCATGGCGTTTCTCGTTTCGAATTATTCGCGACGAAGGCGCGTGTAGAGCGTTTAGAAATGTTATAGCTCGAACCAAGTTGGCAAGCATTCGACGTCTGTTAATCCTTTAACGACACGGTTTCATTTGCGGAAGATTCCTCGAAGAGACTTCTCTTCTTCTTGTTAATCGTCCCCTTGTTGTGGAAATTATTTATTATTATTCTGTTACGAATCACGAGGATGAAGTTTTGATACTTTTCGAATCCGGATCTGAAAGGTATTCAGAGAATTAATTGAATTCTGAAAAATTATTACGGTTAATAAAAATGCAACGAGTGAAGGATATACGCGAAATTGGAATTCAATGGGGGAGGGAAATTGTTTGGGGAAATACTTGTTGGAATAAAAATTTTTATTTCATTTATTTTCGCGAGCTAATCGTTTTTCAATTATTTTTATACAGTTATTATTATACGTATATATATTTTTTCGTGCAACTGACAAGAAAATTTGATATACGAGTAAAGTAAAAAATGTGAATATTCTATGTGTAAAAAATTCATTGTTCTGAAAAATGGAATTTCTTTTGAAACTATTCTTTTCCTAATTTAACATTTATTATTTTTTTTTTTTAATTATAATTAACAAAAGATATGGTTTGTTCAAGTATGCATGTACTTTGTATAGGCAGGTTCGCTTGTTCACCAAACACACTGAGAATCTTTATTACTGTTTGAATTACGTTGTTTTTGCAACTGAAATAGCTACCGCATGGTATCTCTATCGCGTTGGAAATAAAAGTTTGTTGAAATGCATAGACTTTCTCGAGAAAGGAACATGGTTTTGTAGGGCATGTTAATATCAGCCAGATAAAGCTTGTTTGATTACGGGCAATATATATTTATGGAAAAGTTTCGAAACCTTTTTCTTTTTAATTATACCACATAGAATGATAATTTATAAGAGAAAGTTGAAGAAATAATATAAGAATAATATTTCTTACAAAATTTATTTTAAGAATTTGTAGATTATTTGTAAAAATATTAATATTAATCGTCTTAAGCTAAATTTTTTATCATAATGTTTTTTATTTTAATTAAATTTTCTTTCTAAAAAGAAATCTACGAAAAATTTTAAAAAATCCTGTAACAAAAACTTAATAAGTTTAAAATCCTGTACAAGAATCTATAATATCCTATAAAAGAAAATTTACTGCATAATTTAGAAAAATAATTAATTATTTATCAAATTCAATTTTACCGAATTATATATTTTTCTTATAAAGAAAAAGTTAACTTTTCTTTCCAAACACTCACCCACATCTCTTCCATTTCTTTCCTTAGATCACGTCATCACACAAATTTCACTGAAATCAACCATTCAGCTTCCCTTATGAAACGCATCAGTTTCCACGTCAGCCTTATTCACGAATCGTCTCACGTAAAAATATCACTTTTGATTAAAGCTTTCATGCTCTATAGCTCCATATATATATATATCCTTCGTCCCAAAGGCAGCCGTGACGATTTTATTAGGGATCGCGATATTTGTTCCATGCGAGGACAGTCCCTGGCTTCGGATATGGTGTCCCCGTAGGCGTCAGCGCGTTTTCACGATTCGGGGTCCACACCGGTCTGGCCACGGATAATGCAACCTGGGACGCATAACAATAATTCTGTTAATAATGAAATACAAGCAGGGGATCAGGCGGATATTTTAGGCGCGCGTGGCCGAGCAATCTGATAGAGCTTTAATTCCGTTTACACCGTAATATCGAGCCGCGTGTTTTCGATGCCTAAACGATGCATGGAATTACCGTGGAATGTGATCGGTCGAGCTATGCGGCTTCATTACCGCATTAGCGTAATTAGATGTCTATTACAGATCGGCCCGTACTCGTGCATGTTTATAATTAATGCCGCATTAAACGCGCGGACGGCATCTTCTAATAATTGAGACGTGATCGACAGATCCCCGCCGGGATCGCGATCGACATAGAAATGGACATATCTACGAAGATTCTAGGTATCCGTAGAATATTGTGGAAACAGGATTCAATCAGGATAATAAAGGATGTTAAAGGGAATTGTTTCTATCCCCGTGAGATATTTTTGTTTGTCGATTTCGATTGTAAGTATAGATATTATACTCTTGTTGATGAATTATTTGCCAAAGGGAAGCTGTTTCCTCTTCAAAGTCTTCAAAGTTTTTATCGTTTTATTACTAATCTTTAAGGAAATTGTTCGTCCAATTGAGTCTGTTTTGTTTGATTGATTCTATTGGATTTTCATCGAATTAGAAAATGGATTTCAACCACGATCAATTCAAATATTTCTCCTGTTTATACTTTTGCACATTCCCTTCGAATTTCTCCATGAAAATTTCATGGAATCAAAGGCGAATCGTAGAAATTTTTAAAAGGTACTGAATCGATGTTTGAACTTCCCTATAAAATTGATCGTCGGATTCACGATTCCTCTCGGTCGCGAAGAACGTATCGAACGCGATTAAATTTTCAGCGCGGCGTTCCACTGGTAAAACGATCGTCGCCCTTCGTGATTTATTCAATTTTCATCCGACAATCCGCATTATGGCGCATAAAGGCGTGGTCGTACGCGTTAGATAGCCGCGTATTATTCCACCGGGGCAAAACTCTCTCCCTCCCTTCCTCCCTTCCTCTTTCCCTCTCCCCCTTCTCTCCGGATCGTTGGGGATATACAGTTGCGACATTTAACGAAAACTCTTCCGCTTTGAGCTTTTTTAACGAAACAAAGAACCAAGTCAATTAAAGTATTCTTATCATAGGATCAAGCAACTCGTTCAAAGTACGAGGTGAACGTTTCTTTGAGATCCTTCCCACCATTACCAGTTGTCCGCGCGTACGTTTTAACGAGACCTCTCTCTTCCTCCCCTCCTCCCTTTAAAGCTTTAAAAATACGCCTCTCGTTTATCGATCTCTCTTGTTTTCGTTTCGTTTCGCGAGTGGTACTTTTCTTGGTACGTCAGACTGTTATCACGTTGGGGGGCTTAATTGAAACGAAACGAGGGGGAGGGAGGGAGAGAAGAAGAGAGGAGGAAACGGTGAAGCGGCGCGCAACGATCGTTGGATAAGATAAATCGAAGATCCAACGATTTTTCTGCCGTTTCCAATACTGTATTTTCCATCGAGTTGCTCCTCTTGTTAACTGAGAAAACGCGGAAGCAGATTTCGATCGACAGAACATGGTATTGGAGAAAAAAAGAAAGGAGAAGGAAGATAGGTAAAGAGAGGAGGAAAGAGAGGGGGGAAAAAAAAAACGAAAAATGTACTTTCTCGGATGTTCTATGCATTCCAAAGAAGTTCATTGCTACTTCAACAATTTCATTCTTCTTTGAATCTTGAGATGTTGGATGAAGTTGTTCAACTTTCATCCACTGTGTAGACTACCAAGTTGCGCTTCTTTTATTATCTTTGGATTGATTTAATATAGCGTAATTATTATGGAAAAGTTGTATCTCGCGATATTAAATAGAAAATTCTATTTTTAAACGTTTCCAGGAATTTTAATAACGAATGGATCGTTTGAAATGAAATAGATTTAGATTTATTTACAATTATTGGAATTTGGAAAAACAATAACCTCGTTTAATAATTTCAAAAATTAATACAAATTATTGATGAAATATTCTTCGAATAATTAATAACCTCACTTCGTTTTTCAAATATATAAAAATTTATAGTCGCAGAAAAAAAACTTGTACAAGTTCTAAAAATTCCCCAACAATCCATACCAAAAAATAGATCGATATCGATGAAATCAATTTACACTTCGATTACCATCCTTCTCCCTCATTCTAAAATCCCAAAAACACGTTGGGCCATAAATTTCATTCTCCTTCTTGGAGACTGCAACGCCCCACGCGGCGTTTATTAATCGACCTATCGCCGATATATTATCTTAACGTCGGAATATATTATCTTTAGGCACGGAATCGGCACGGAATAATTATTGCACCACGGCTACTACCCGGTTGTTTGAAAACGCGTTACATCGAAACTCACGGTGCGTCTCGTTCGTAAAATTATCGTGGCCCGTGCGATAATTATCTGTCGGCCGTAGAGCACTTTTTAAAGAGCCCCCTCCCCCTCGAGTGCCCCCGGCCCTCGTGAGATAATTTCATTAAGTAGGGCGAAT
>NW_006263447.1:557037-559740 GCF_000469605.1 Apis dorsata
CTCTCGGCTAAGTTGATTTTGGACCGGTGTTTAATAATTGCGTAAACCCCTCCGTTGAAATTATATCGTAGTAATTAGTGTATCGTTATTGCTGCGGCGCAATGCTGCGTTATAATGCAGTTAACGTGGGTCCGATTGTGCAAGAGGGAGATAATTTAAACTAGCAGCTAGAATTTCGATATCGTATTTTATTGAATACGATTTAATTGGTTGATCGTGAATTTCTTAAATGTGAAGAGTGTTTCAGAGTTAGAAGAAATTTTTTTTCAATCGATTTAATTTAGGATAAAGCGTTGAATATTATTTCGAATCGAAGATTAAGTTACTTAATTTTTAATATTTCATTTTAGAATTGTTTTAACTCCCTAGATTTTTATTTTTTAAGGAGTAATGGTATTTATTGCTTCACAAAATATAGAATATTATAAAATTAATGAAAGTTAAAATCCACCTGATATTGTGGTCACTTGCAATTAAACTTGTACTAAGGGTTAATATCATACGCTCAACGTTTCCATAATTGGAAGAAATAAATTTACGTATAAATTTTAACTTATACTCCTACTATTACAACTGATAAATTAAATTGCAATTTAATGGAATCGTAACTTAATATGGCTCGACGTAGATTTTCATGCAAATTGACTCTTAATTTCATTTATGAATCTACATCGTTGCATCGTTACGTTTTTGCAGCAATATTCAAGGTTTGAAACATCGACAGGGCGAATATATAATTTTCTATATAAAAAAAAAAAAAATATCGTGGGAAAATATCGTTTCATTCGAATCTATCCCACGTTAACTATACAACAAAATTTATTAATAAAAATTTCTAATGTATCGAAGTATGTTGAAAACAAATTGCAAATTATATACAACATTTCACCAATTAATTTCCTTTCCCAACAGCTATCGCTCTGAGAGACATTAGTCGAAACAAAACTCCATCTCTTTTCACCCTTCAAATCTCGTATTCGAATCAAACCATTCGGTGCACTCAACTTTCCCCGAAAAACACACAGTTTTCAATCGATGCACGAGCACTCAGTCTCGCGATTAGACATCCATTACCAAATCGACGCCGTCCTCTCGAGTGTTACGTCATCGTGTACACCAACACCAATGCCCGCATTACAGAGGCATTCCATCAAAAACCATCCCTCCGATTCCATCAAATCACGAGCCGTTTTTATCCATTCTTTTTCCCTCCATCCATCTCTCCTTCGCCACCAAGAAAAAAGAAGGGAGAGGATACGATAAATAAAATCCATGATAATTTGATCCGGCAAAAAATTACGTGAGAGATATCGGTAAATTTCCATGCGTTTACTCATGAAACGGATAAAAACAAGGATGTGTGTTCTGGCTCCTTTTTTTTAATTAAAATTAGCTCTATCTGCTACTTTTTATCGATCAATAATCTCGAGTTCTTTTTCTCGAGTTAAGTTTTAAAATTAAAAAAATTCTACGAAAAAAATGATGAAAATTTCAGTTGCTTCGAAGCGCTAAATAATAATTAAAGAGGATAAACTCTTCGACTTCTGTTTTTGAAAATTGCGTCGCTCGAAAGCGAACGAACAACAGAGGTTGGCGCAACGTTCGACAGGGGTCAACAGGGGTTGATTCAGATTGACGAGGCATGAGAATTGACTTCGAAGTTACGAGTTGTCGAAATTATTTCGATCAGTTTTGACCACCGATCAGCGTTCAAGAGAAGGACTTGTAATATCAGATACTTGGGCTAAATTTTGAGTGTAACTTTATCGATCCAAGTTGTTGGTATATTTCTACTCCCCTAGCATTTTGAGTAGATTGAATCGGTGATGTATTTGATCGATACGATGTTGTTGGAACGGATTGGAAAAGATTTCAAGTTTTCCAGATTTTTTTTGCTTTCTCAATAAATATTCAGTTTTATTGTGAAAAATAAAAATTTTGATGGAAAAAATATTACGGGATTTAATTCTTTGATTGTGCAAAATAAGAAAATTTCAGAGGAAATTATCTGAAACCGAACTGAAAAGTTAATGCATAATAAATTGTTGCATTTAACGGGTAATTAATGCTAATTGTAATATCCTAATAAATACTAAATGCTTTATTAATAATATAATAATAAACTGTCCGCGTTACACAGGATATCTCAACTGCATTATGCATAATGTATTCATCAAAATTGCGTTTGTCAAATATTTGTATAATTTCGCGAATTATGGCGCTAGGATATTCAAGGAAAACCTTCAAAATTCAATTCCACGAATAATTTAAATTGATACTCAACTATTTGTATCGAATTCAAATCGATCAATTTTTATTGCCATTAATTCAATTTTCCAAATTATTCTTTTATTGTATCATAATTTCGATTAAAAAGATCAGACCAATTTTTAATTTAAATTTAAATTATTATTTTTTAAACATCATAAATGATTTTTTCCAAAAAATCTCTCCTACACCATTTGCAATATAACGAAGCTTTAATTGCGAAACATAGGTACTTACAAAATAAATTATTCTACAAACGAATCTAAAACACTAATGGAACAACCACCACTATTTGCCCACTCGAATAAATTCATTCGTAAGATCGAAAGAACAATTGTACTTAAATCATTCGACAGATTCTACGCCGATTCTTCGAAAGAATTCCCAACAAAAAACAGGTATCGCATCACATTGGTGAAAAAAAAAAAAAAAAAA
>NW_006263447.1:559996-565245 GCF_000469605.1 Apis dorsata
TTCGAAGAGTGTTTCGAAATTTGACGGCTGAATGGGGGCCGCTATAGCGAGGAGATATTCCATTTCTAAATGCGACGACACTCGAGTTGTTTGGTATCGCGTCGCGCGATACGATGGGAAAAAACGCGGTTCCACCCCCGCGCAGGGGGTGCTGACAAGATGTTCACGCCGCGATTCGACGATATTCGTCCATTTTCGGCCAACCAGCGTCGAGAGAAACTGGCTGAAATTTCACAGGTTATTCACGCGTAATTTAATTCGTTCTACCATTGAAGTTATAACACGAATCGTGTATACACGATGGATATATAGGGGATTGATGTTCGAATCGATAATACGAGATGTACTCGAAATTATAACTGGAAAACTGAGTTCCTGAGAATTAACTGATTCCGCACAACCGAATGAATGATTTTGAATCGTTTAAATCAGAAATTATTTCAATCATCTCTCTTCTGATCATATTTTGTGGGAACAATTGTATTAGAATGGTTACTTGTTTCCCTTAGTTATATTAATTTCATCGTGCGTATAATTTCATTTTGTGAAAAACTTTACACACATCGAAATTACAGATTCGTTTTTCTGGTTTAATAACGGATTCAATTTTTTCTCAGGAAAAATATTTGGGAAATCTTCAGAATATTAATTCATGAGCCAGAGAAGAAAGAAGAAAATTACCCCCTTTTTTCTTAAGTTTTTTTTTAAGAATATCCATCAGCAATAATAACGTAATACGCGACTTAAAGAGTTTAAATTAAACTTAGGAGAAAATAAATCTCCATGACTGACGTATCGTTAATTCAATTTGAGGGGAGAAAAAAAAAAAAAGAATTACGTCGAATACGTATAATGCAGAATTTTTGAAGCGTTTAATACTAATTTCGCGCCTGTTACGGGGCGCGGCAATATGCCGGTTAAAAAGTTTCGCCTCCATTTATCCAGCGGGAAAAACTTTCTGTAACGCTTGTTCTCGAGAACTCGGTTAACGTTTATTTTTGATTTCCGTTATGAAACGGATATTAAAGTAGCGGGGCGGTTTCCATATAAAACACGCGCGGCCCAAAATTTATTTCCCCGAGACCTGTCATCGCCGCGGAGTACAACGTTGTTTATTATCCTTCTGGCTGGGATAAATTCGTCGAAGCTGCGTTTAAGCACGGCCCACACGGTTTCGCGATTACGAAGCTTTTTTGCGGGAAGGATGGATCTTCCTTTTTAAGAGGAAGAGGGAGGGATGTCGAGGGATGAAAACAGATACGCGCGTCGACCGAGAATCGGTTTGGTTATGGAGCGATGATAATGTGGAAGGTAGATTCGAATAAACGAGATGTACGATTTTATACCGGAGTGGCGAGGTTTGTTACGTGGATATTTATACCGTTGCTCGTAAATATTGTGATACTTGCGGTGAAAGTGTTATGAATCTGCGAAAAATTTTTTTAAAGCTTGTAGAAGTTGTACAAAACTTGTGTACTTTAGTCATAATAGATCACGATGAAATGTAACGTAATTCATTTCTCACAACGTATCACGAAAGAAGAAATCTATCGAGAAAGATAACAATTTTAATCACCAGCATTTTATGGAGAATTTTCGAATCAACGAATATTAAATTTCCAATATTATTTATGTTATATCGTGAAATTTTCACGAATTAGAATCCCTCCAAGTTTATCGTCATCAGAAATATACTTCTGATTTTTCGATTCACAAGAATGAGTTCATATATGCAACGAATATTTTAATATCACGTATTTTGCACATTAAAAAATATCCATACTTCTTCATCAAAAAGAAATTATTTAAATAAACGAGAACATGCCATTTCTATATCACGAAAGAATATTCTTAAAATTCTCGACGACTGTTCCATTCTCGAAAACTCGAGCGAACCGTAACAAATCGAAATTCCTCGAGGGAGTAGAAACGTAAAATCGCGATACGTGACGATCGAAAAAAGGCGTTGGACCGGAAGTTGGCCGCCGACACCCCCGCCAAGGTTTTAATGGACGATCGTTAATGGGCGAAGGGGGAGGGGGCGTTAATGCCGTTTTAAAGGAAAACTGCGTGGCCACGAGTGCTTAATTCTCCCTTAGCTGTCGAGGTCGAGGTTTTTCGAGCCTGGCCTCCCCTCTTCTTTATGGCGACTTCATGAACTTGGGCGAAGAAATTTAATCCTCTTCTTCTCGCCCCCTACCCCCTCTTTCGCGCGTTACCAACCACCTTTCCCCTACTTTCTTCTTTCTAATTTTACTCCTCCGCGTTATTGAGAAGGATCGTAATAATCTTCCTCTTACGTACGTTTCTCTCAATTCATTTCTTTTTTCCATGCGCATTTCTTCGTTATTACCTTATTTCGTTAACATATATCATAGCGCAAGATAGAATCTCGATAAAATCTTGATTAATTATTATTTTACGACTTCGTTAGTGACTTTGATTTGAAACGATAATTTGTCGCAAAGTTTTCTTCGAAAGATAAATATATTCGATTCGACGTTATTCAGCATGAGATTAACGAAGATTGTTCACCAGATATTGCAATTGTAGTCGCAATATTTTCGCGGGAACGGATGACGAAGTGAGTTGAATCGAATGATCACGCAATCTCGAGAGATTTATAAGTTTTTCAGATAGGCGCACAAAGCGACGGTGATTAACAGATTTTTTTTTTTTCTAAAGGCGACTCGAGAAACGAGTTTATTCAAGCGACACACCTGCCGTTTGATTATTCGAATGCGCGAGGCGGAGATTTTTCAGAATCGTGTCCTGTCGGGTATGGACATGCCCGATCACACGAACTGGTTTTTGTGTCCCCCGAATAACACAGGAGAATATCGTTCCCATTACGCTGCTGTTTCGCGAAACCTGCACGTGACGTTTTCATGTATTTTTCCCCGTGATTTATCAGCTGGTACTTTTAAATTGTTAACAAAAAAAAAAAAAGGAAAGATAGGAATCGAAGAGAGGACAACGTCACGTGTATTGTTTTCATCCATTTGCAATTGTTGCAATTCAAGTCGAATATAATTGTTGACTCTGTTTCCCTCAGTGGAAAGAAAAGAAAGGATGAGTTTCCAGAGGGTGGATATTAAATTCGTGGGGAAAAGTTGAAATTTTTAATTAGGGAGGAAAGTGGTGTTGGATCACTTTGATCTTTTCTTGTATGTTAGTGGAATGTTGGAAGTAAACAAATTTACGAATTTACGGTGAAAATCGTGTGGATGACTGATACATATACACGCAAAGCCGAAGAAATTATCGACGACGTATTAAACGTGGATCAAAAAGACCAATTTTATACGAAGAAACTTCTATCGTTGTCAAATGAAATTGAAAAGTGATAAATTAAAATTACACAATATTATAAGAAAAAAATTTCAATCCCTATTCAAGATTATATTTTGAATATCCAAATATTCAATCCTCGCTGGAAATCAAGCGAAAATCAACAAATTGATAGGAGAGAAAATATCATCCCTCAATCTTTGCCCGCGCACCGATACTTTTTCAAATTTAAAAAATTTAAAAACACGAAGGGAAAGAGGAGATCCGTTTGGGTAACACGAACACCTGGATTTCCTCTGTGCCTTTTTCCAAAGCACCGTGTCTCTTTTCAAAAACGGCGATACAGAGGAACATTTCGACATCCTCTCTCCGCGCGATCCAACGATCGAGATCTCTTTCGAGGCTGTCTCTCTTTTTCTCTCTTCGATCCAAGATAAATTTCATGGATCCAGGAAGGCGAGGAAAATATCGGGGGAACGTATAATCGTTTCTTGAAAATAAGATGGAACCTCTCTTCCGGCTGTTCTCTAACGATCTCTTTGACTTAGGCGGAGCAAGGTAATTTAATGATTCATAGTTCGTTCCGCGCGCTGATTTCACCTGCAGCTCGGGATGGAGGATCTAATTTCGGATATTTTCTTCCATCAGCTGCGCTGAATTACGGCTCGTTATCCGTAGGGGTAGGAGGGGGCTTTTGCAAATTCTGATTCACCGGTTCATCGTCGGCTAAGTGGGCGAATTCATAAGATTGAAATTGATAAGGGGGTGGGTGGAGGGGCATAGGTGGAAAGGTTCTTGAGAATTGTTTGCAGGGATGTGGGATGATTCGTTTGAGGCGGTTGCTTTGACGGGGGGAACGTCGCGCTTCTTGTTTGAGAGACGTTGGATTGCTGGAATTTCGTTTGTGCGTTTGAATCTTCAGACTTTAGAAGGAAAATTGTTTCGTTATTTTCTTATATATATATATATATATACAAAATGAGAATCACATGTTTATTTTATAATATTAGAAATTTTGCAAGTTCTTCAAAATTTGAAAAGGTCAAATTGTTTAATAAAGATGAGTAGTTGGATAGAAGAAACTGTTCAAATTGTCACGAGGAAGAAACACGGATTATGATATCGAAAAGACGACAGTTGATTTAACCTAGCCTAGTTTATCTAATGTCTATCTATGTTAAATCTTCGAAGATGATCATAAATCCTGGAATGAAACGAAGTGCAAACGTCGCGAAGTTTGCCACTGGATCGCGTGGATTTTAATTTTATATGGGTAAGGAACCAATTAAACTGGAAATCGTGTAATAAAATGCAAACGACGAGTGGGCAGGAGCAATTAAAGGGGATGAAACGCGCGATAAAAAGGCAAACTACGGGTTGACGCTTCGGCCACTCTGATTTAATGGTCACCTAGGGAGTGAAGAAGTGATTCAATTTATTACATTTATTTTGAATCATCTTCGTGCAGAAAGAGAGAGAGAGAGAGAGAAAGAGGAAAGGAAGCGCAATAAATGAATATTTAATAATGAAAAATTGATCGTGAAGATTATAAAATAAAATCCTATAAAAAAAAAAATAATTCTCTAAATATTTCAATCTAAATTATAATAATTTTAATTCAAATCCTTTATTCTTTTATAAATAACTATACCTCCTATAATTTAATATATCCTCCTTATATATCCTTGAAAAAACCCTCAAAATTTCAAAACCAAATATTATAAAACTCCTCGAGTATGAAAATGTGAACAAAATTTCCTTTCTATCTCAATCTCTATTTCTAATTATCATGCAACGGTTAAAGAAAAATCAGATGGAAAATAATTCTTGGATGACATGTTCAACAACCGAGCAGGTTCTTTTTTATCGATGCAGAAAAATGGAGAAGTGGTTCACGTTGGAGGAGAACGACGCGCTCGCGTCAAAGGCGGAGAAGTTGTCTTTTTTTTTTTTTTTTT
>NW_006263447.1:565528-568495 GCF_000469605.1 Apis dorsata
GGGCAGAAACTTTGGGGAAATTGATGGCGCGATGTACCGCGACGATGAGAGGGCGCCGATCTTTCCCCGGAAATCCGGAAGAAATCTCGAAAAGAGGGGCGACCCACGAAAGTTCGGGTCAGATGGTTCCATTCCCTGGCTCTCCTCGAGCTTGAAAAAGTTTTCACCGACGATTATTCTAATGAAAATGGCGGCACGCGTACCTCGATTTCCAGCGAGCGTTTTTTTTTTTAAACAATCATGATGATGATGATGATGGATCGTATAAATATGGTGGAAAAAAAATTTCCTATCGATCGTCTTTCGTTTGTAATAGTTTTCGTTCCATTGTTTTCAATGGGTAATCCGAATCGCCATTGAATTATAAAAAATATACACGCATTTTTTAATCCTTATTGGACTGGGTACGCATCTCTGATTTCGTTGTGAAAATTTTAATTATCGGTGCACGAGGATGGCTCGCCGGTAATCCGCCCGTTTGAAGATAATTCGAAAAGTTTAATTCGGCGAAAAAATTGTTTTTTGCGAGGTACCGGTGAAAAATATTATTTTTAGAAAGATACGCGAGAAACACGTTTGAACGAATATCAATAATACGTAATAAAAAGGAAATTTTAAAAAAAAAAGAAGGATTCAGATTATATTCTTCCTCTAAATCGTTAAAATAAATTTTCTCTTAGAATTCTGTTTAAATTATTCCCCTTTAAGGAAACATTTTTCGAACAAATTCGCGTTTTTTACAGTCATTGCCACTTGACTCGAGATCATTATCCTTCAATAAATCACCTCCAAATACTTTTTAACTCTCTATTAAAATTCAATCAAAAGATCAGGTCGAGTGGATAGAAAATATTTATTCGAAGAGATAAACTTCCTACTACTACGTTGTGTTAACTGGAATGAAAACAATGTATCGTTTCACAAACGTGCCGACTGCAAGTAAAACGTCACGTAGGTTGGCAATAAAAGAGCAACGATCGAGAGCCGTGTCTAAATAACAAGCGTACACGTTCCAAAGTATACGAGCCCTTAAATTTTACCCGTCGACGTAATAAGCCTATCAGAGTTTACGGCCACCGGTATTTGGAAATTATATCACGGGTAGTGGATAGTGCAAAACCGGCTATTTCGGATATAGGGAAAATTTTACACCGGAGTCGTGACTTAACTTCGTCTTGGTCCCCTCGAAACGGGCCAAGTTGGGAACAGTTTGGAAAATTAATAATTTCTTTGGTGGTCACGTTCGTCGTTTCCTCGCTTTTTCTTCTTTTTTTTTTTTTTTTTTTGAACGAATTAAATGGTATCGCGAAATTTTTACAGTTTCCAATTAACAATATTTATGCCAGGCAATTATAATTTTAATTTTTGTTCTCATTTTTTCGTCTTTTTTGTTTATTATATTCGATTGAAAATAATGACGAAGAAATAAAGACACGGTTTTAACAATCGAATCGATTTGTGATTTGAGGATGTAAAAGATATAAAAAGCCATGATTGGAATGAAAATCGAAAATTGATCGATTTTGATTTTATACATTTATGGATATAAAATTTTGGAATAACTAGACTGTAATCTTTTTTGTAAAATCAACTTCAATTATATAATAATTTTAAATAAATTTTGTTTAATATACATATAATCCAATTTCCATTAATTGAAAATAATATGATAACTATTAATTAAATATTCGAAAAATATTAAATGAATAAAAATAAATATTATCATTTCATCATCGAAAATTGTAATCAATTTATTTGAAATATTTTTCGAAAATAAATTATAAAGTTTCATTATTTTATATATATATATATATATATATATTCAATTAAAAATAACTGGAAATTTCAAAGTTAAAAAAGAAAGCTAGAAATGTATCACTTCACCATTTTATCTTCCACCGAATATTATATTAATTTATTCGAAAGATTACTTTCATGGCGTAATAAATCTTTTCACATTTACCTCGTTATCTCATCCTGCTTTTGATTTTTACTTTTCCTCGATCTATGAAAAGATCAAAAAAAAGGGAGGGAGGAGAAAAAAAAAAGAAGAAATAACGAAGAAGCAATGACGTTATTCTCTACGGTTAGAATTTACCCCTAACACGATTCAACCCAGAAAATTATTCGTGGCCAGTGAATATCCATCAACGCCGGTCACCGTAACGTCCGCGATATTTATTTAACGGTTAGGTAAATTTTAATTAATCGTTAATTAATCTGGCCGCCAACTAATCCTCGAAACTGTGGCCATTCTATAAATAAATTCCAGCGTGGAGGTAAACGGTTTTTTCCAAATACCTTTCTCACGGTGGATAAATATATATCTTCGAACGTGGGAAACGGGTATTAAAAGTGCAGCAATGCCGACAGAAATCGATGGAAATAACAAAGGGACCTAGAGATAGAGGGAAACGTAAGGAAAAAAGAGTGTGAAATACGATAAAGGATTCAAGCCGCGATTTCTCGACTATCTTCGACCAACCTTCATTGAGAAAGATTTTCGGCTTTTCTCCTCCATTCTTCGCAGTTCGTTCGTTCACGATTTCCTTCGTTTTACGGTTACACACACATATACACACACATATATACACGTGAAACTCGTGTATCTAGATTTTACAGCTTATATTTTCGAGCGAACGAAGAAAGTAAAATCGATTTTTACACGCTGTACAGTTTGTAGAAATATAAATATTAATACTTTTTGAATTTTTGATCCGATATTATATTCTTTGGTTATATTTCTTCATAAATAAGAATATCTATCAGATAATGTATCTTAAAACTCCGAATGAATCGTATTAAAAATCACGAAAACTTTGAACCGCTATAACTCCGAAACTAATGATTTCCGGTCAAGGAATGAAGATTCGTCAGAAGCGCGGAACCTTCCTCTTTAAAACTCTTTTTCATTTATCCCGATACGACTTCCGGTTCCCGAGATATCGTCGTGCAAAGGAAAAGGTA
>NW_006263447.1:568597-574162 GCF_000469605.1 Apis dorsata
ATTTTTAATAGTTTACTATCTCTGTCCTCGTCGTAGACTCGGATCGCTCGCTCGCTCCTCGTCTCACTGACCTATCGCAAACTCAAGACGCGATTCCTAGAAACGTAGTAGATTCCCGGAAGAAATGTAGGTCACTGGGTCGCGGATTCATTCATAATCTCCGCGCAATCTTAAGCGAGTGGAAACTTCGAATCCTTATATCTCGGCAACTAATTGAAATATCGGGATGAAACAAAAGCGAATTTCACTGGTATGGTTTCCTCTATTTATCGAATGGATTCCAGTGGTAAAATTTTTAATTTCTTCTTTTTTTACACGATAATTTGAAGTTTTATTAATCTTGCACCATTGCAATGAATTAATATGGAGGCATAAATTTATTTTATTTCATTTCGTTTCATTAATTGTGAGTAACTGAAGAACGAAATAATTATTCCTCCCACTTTTAATTCTTCGTCTTATTTTCGCTCGACAGAATCGTTTCAGACGAAACTTTTGTGCACTTGTGCGTTTCGTAGATATAGACTAAACACGGAAAAAGGAGAGAGAAACATCGGATGGAGGATTGTGACGATGGCAATCGGCGATTTACGACGAGTTGTTAGCGGCTGATGTACGTGCAGCTGTGCAGCTTGTATCTCGCGAGCTTCTGCAGTTTCCCTTGATTGTTTACAATTAATTTGACCCGACAGTCTCGTAGCTGGCCTTAACTGGTTGTTTCGTTCCTCTCCTCCCTCGTTTCTCCGTTTCCATCTCTAAGAAGGGTTTGTTTCACCAAAGAAAGGGGAGGATTTCTTGGTTGCATTCTTTTGTTTACTTTCCTCTTCTCAATATCCATCCTCTTCTTAGCAAATCTTCCCGTTTCATCGACGATGGTTAAACTTTCTTTAATCTTAGTCTACGAATCGATCGATCCCACGTTTCATTTCTTATTTTTAATAAAGAGAACGAAATCTTCTTCTTTCGAATTTTCCACTAAGAAAAGTTTTTGATTTTTCCATTTTTAGATTTTAAATGAAAATTGTCAACATTTTCTATTCGCGACTAAGAAACATTTTTATTGCATCTTGTGTCTTAGAAATGTTCCAACGTTTCTCTTTCATGTGGTTAGGTTTTGAGTTTGGTTTTTATTACGTTCCAGTACAGATCGTTTCGTTCCTTTTTTATTTCTCTTTCTCTCTCTTTCTCTCTTTCAAGCTTGTTAATGTTAGCAAGCTTTTTACATTTGACTTTTTTAGAGGCAACCTCTTGACCGAGGCTTTGTTCTTAATGTCGGGAAAATGATTTGGCTTTGCTACTGTTTCGTCGAGGAAAGCTCGACTTTCGCTTTCTATTACTGGAGGAGAGTAAAGCTTTGTTACCTAATGAAGGGAGGGTTTTAAACTTTTCGTATTATATTTAAGGGGAGTATCTTTTATGATTCCATTATCGATGGAAATATCTGCTTTGATGTCTTAGAGGGAAAATTCTATCCTTGAATTCAATGTCTGAAGGAGAAGGATTTTTTCTTTTTTTTTTTTTTAAAGAAACTTACTTTTCATTACAAAAAGAAAGTTTGATCTATGCAATATAATTTCTTCTCTTTCTCTATTCTTATAAAAAAAATCTGTAACTTCAAATCCCTTGAGAGGATCCACAATTACCTACTTTCTCGTTTTTGCGAAATCTCTGTTTTCACTTTTTATCCATGCAGGAGAACTTTTCACGAAGTTGTCACGGAAATATATATCTATATATGTCTTTTCGAAATTTCGACGAAGAAGATTTCATCTCTATTTTTATTTAAAATAATAATAATTTTTCTCTTCACTCATATTTTATAATAAGATTTTATATTGTAATTTTATATTTTATAAAAATAATGGTGCATTATTTTACATTCAATCTTCAATTTCTCTTCTCTTTACCACAAATTTTTATTTCAGTTAGTTAAGAATATTTCTATTACCGTTTCTAACTGATAAAAAAAAATTTATCTCATTTTATATTCTATCAAAAAATTTCTTCTCGATTAACTATCCTATATTTCCCTCTTTTCACAGTGTTTCGTTTTAGAAAGAAACGTCTCCTATTTCCCCATTCCCTTCTGTCACATGACGCCTACGTATCTACGAGCGCACGAGTTCGAGCACGCAGATCCATGCACTCAGAAGGGGAGAAAATCACTGGTGATAATCACGAGCTTCCGGTACGCTGCGTTTCGCGCGGAATTGCGCGCGTAAACCAAGCCTTGTAAACCGAGCCTCGTGGCTTTCTTGTGTGTCGCGTAATCAAGGATTTCTGACAAAAGGCCTTTACACTTTTCCTCGATATCCGTCCTTTTGTTGCAATTAATTTCCCTCTCATTTTTCCTTTTCTCTTCTTTTTTCTTTTTTTTTTTTTTTTTAATTTCTTTCTTCCTTTAAAGCTCGTTGACAAAAATCGATTCCACAAATTTTTCGAATAGAATATTTTCGATAACTTCGAATATCTTATTAACTCGAAGAAGAAAGAATTTAATAATTCACGTATATTAAATTTAGAATAAGATTAAAATAATTAATTAAAATAATTAATTAAAATAAGAATTTAAAAGTCGATTAAATTTTGTAAACGAATAATGCACGATAAACAAGAAAGAAGCAATTGAAATTCAAATCGTTCTTTCGATATTTCCAATTAATTATCAATCTCCCTTCGCGCAGAGGGACTATCAATTCCAAAAATTCCAAGTTCTATGCATTGATCCCATTTTTCAGTGATTCCGTTCGAAACGCGCAATTTTCTCGCGTCCCTCGAAAAAAAATCTTTCATGGCGCGAAATCTTCCGATTTTGTGTACCGATTTTGTATCCCTTTGAAACACGAGGTAGGAATAAACAGATCCAGAGAAAAATAAGGCGTGTGTGTTCACGCGCGAATACCACTTTCAAGATCGGCGAGTACCTTTGGGAAATTGGTTGCGCGCCTCTCCTCTAACTTTTATTCTCTCTCAGGGACCGACGACAAGAAAACAGCGCAAACTGAGAGCCCTCGCTCTTTCTTATCTCGGTACACTTGCTCCTTTTCCTCCCCCTCCCTCCATCTTCTCAATTTCCTCGTCCATCACCCACTAACCCTATCCTCCTTTGTTCCATCGGTTTCTTCCACCCCCTCCCTGTTTCCCTTTTTCCACTCGACCAACGACCTCTTCTCCCTAGGTCCTGGGTCACCCAAGGCTTGTTTCAACTCTTCCTCTTCCTCTCGTTTCCACGACGCTCCTCTCGTTGACCTTTTACCTTCTCATCGACGAGTCCCGCGTAAATCCTCTTGGTTAGGTCCTCCACTCGACAAGATTTCATTGATTCGATCGCGACCTAGCAAAGTGTTCCTTCCCCCTCCCTGCCTCGAATCACTTTTACTCGAAACTTTGTGCTTCCTGGGAAATTTTCTGATTACTATTACTGCATCCCTGTTTTATTTCGTTTCCTCTCTCTCTCTTCTTTTTTTTTTCCTCAAGTTTTATCCTCTTCGTTTCGGCATCTTTTTTTTCTTCGGTGGGCTACTCTTCTCACTCTGCGGTTGCTGCGGTTTCGCTCTCTCGTGTATACTTTTTTTGAACCTTCGAGTGGTCCTCCAGAGTTCGACCCTCCTCCTTGATAATCTTCTCTTGCTCGTCGTTTTTCGTCTTGGTCGTTCGTTCTTTGTGACAGGAATTGCGGCGAGTGTATCATGGATGGAGGAAAATTTAATTTTACGAGGATAAAATTCTCGTGTTTGGATTCTGGAGATTAAGAATGCTTGCAAGATGTAGTTTAATTACTGTTAATGATTATTTAAATTATAAGGTTGATTTTAATTTGAAGAAATTATTTTCTAATTACGAATTCAACGAATCGATTTTTAAAATATTGAAAAATATTAAAATTCGATGCATTTTGATTAACAATTCTATTTATTATAGTTTCAAAAAGGAATTTATTTCAGGGAAAGCACCTGCGTCGTATTTTTTCAAATTTATGGGCAATTTTCTTCTCTCTAGCAATTAAACCGACCATCTTGGAATTTAATCTCTCTCTGAGAGGCTTCGCATTTGCGTTAGACTCTATTTCCAGCAAATATTTCCTCGTATACCGAGTAAATTTAAGTAAGCTTTCTATTCTAATTAATTATATTGTTAAATAACTCGATTAATCAATTCTAATTAATTATCCAAAATTTAAAATAAGAAATCGAAAACATTCAACAATTTAAAAACCTAATTATCAACTCAAAAACATCCGATCTAACTCATAATACTTGGAATCTTTTTTCAAAAAAGTGAGATCGATTCGCGAATCATTGGAGAAAGCTAACGAGAGAAATTTAGCCGGAAGTTTAAAGTAGATTAAATTTCCTTTCCTTTCGGTTTAATCGTTTAGCTTCCCTCCCATCTTTTAACAATTAGGATAGATTTAATTCTATACGAGTATCGCGAATTCTTCCACCACCGCAAACACGCGATTGAAATTTAAAATTCTCCACCGCTCTCCTCGTCTTAATTTCCTCGTGTCTATTTCCTTTCATCGATCGATCATCCCCCCCTTCTCTCCGGGGAGAGGATCATCATCGATACACGACAATACACGAGCGAGTTTCCTTTCACGAGTTAAGTGGTTCGTAACTTGGCACTAACCCTGAAAAAAATGTGGCCAAAGCGGTATGATAGCTTTTCTATGGAATGGACTAACCGAATTATGCAGGGAGAATTAGGGTTAGGTATGGAGGGATGAAACAACGGATAATGATTTATTTTCCTATCAATATACATCGTTATATAATTTATTGTCAAACTAACTCTATCTTTTTAAAATTAAATTCAATTGTTTTAACCGAATTTTATTTTTATCATTATTATATCTACATTTATTAAAAAAAAAAGGAAGGGTGTATTCTAGGAAGAATAATAAATGAACTGGCCGAGTAATTTCTAATTCTATGAGTACCATTAATTCACAAGAGCTTAGAGGAGCTTAGATACTTCGTGTACGTACATCCACCATGCTAAGATAGTACATTCTGTTTCCTCGTCTACGCTATATTATCTTATTTACGAAACTTGAGCAGTTGATACGCGCGCCTATTTTTATAATTGTCGGGTTTATCGAAAGTAATTAATTAGAACTACATTCCTTGACTGTCCGAGTATAATACATAGATTATATTGTTACCGTCCATTAAACAATTTCGCTTTCACCTCATGCTAGATCACGCCTGTTCTTGTTCCTTTCCCTCCACAGGGACACGCATTCCAAGCGCGTTTCTCGCAAATCTTCCTTTGACCTGATTCCTATCGTGTCCTCCTCCAGATCACGAGCTTATCTGAATGTCCTATTGATCGCTAATAAGTCTATATATTCTGTCTTTTTCTTCCTTTTCTCCTATAAGATTCCTATAATAATCTAATCGCTTTCTAAGACTATCCTAACTGCCTTTTTTTATTTCTTCTCTATCATCCCTCGTGTATTCGTTTAAATATTGCAAAATTACGCCATGAATGTAGATATTTCGCAAAAAAAAAAAAAAAGAAGAAAAATAGAGAAGAAGAAAAGAGGCCAGCCATCAAACA
>NW_006263447.1:574338-576119 GCF_000469605.1 Apis dorsata
CCTCTGGCATGTTCCATTCGTTTCCATCGGCAATTCTTCGCCGCACAATACGTCATTCCTCCTCACTATTCGAAAGCGATCGAATCCAATTCCTCGCTCTTATCCCCGCACACAACTATTGGGCGTATATACGAAACAAATGGAAGTAAATAGAAAATGGCCTACATTTTTCGAGAGATAGTTCGATCACGCGAAACAAGCGCGAAAGGAAAATGGAAAAAAAAGGAGAAAAGGGGGAAGATTTTTCCTTGAGAAGAGGACAGGACTCGGTCGAGTAAAATTCCAGTAAAAATGAATGGCCACCTCCTCGCGAGAAGAGGAAGAAGAAGATATATAGACACCTGTCCGCGTGCGCCACCAGAATATCGCGTCCCGTGGCTTAACGCGCGACCATTGTGAAGAAAGATGAAGTTTGTTATCTCTCATCAACCGGCCTCCACCACCGACTTCGCCTTCCTTTTCATCATCAGCTTTCCAGTCCAGATTTTTCACCGCGTCCCCGTTTTTCCACCGCCCCTCCATCTCGGCAAGTTTCTCTTGGATCATCGTCTCCTCTACCTCACTTGCTTCCTTCCTTCTTTCCTTCCTTTCCTTTCCTTGTTGTGGACCGAGGGGGTCCAACAACTTTCGAGAGGAGAAGAACGCGATCACCGGTCCAGTGTCGTCTCGAAGCGTAAACGAGAGAAGACGTCCGCCTCTTCGAGACGTTTCCGCTTCTTCTTAGCTTTCGTCGAGAAGTTTACTCGGGTCGGGTTAATTGGCGGCGCTGGCGGGAATCGTTCGTTTGGAAATTTTCAGGGCGGGTTCGGTTTTTAAGGGAGGTTTATTTAAGGGATTGTCTTTGAGGCGAGGCAAACTTTGCGACTCGTCGTCCTGATTGGCGGGATTTATCAAGCGGATTATCGAGGGAGTCGGTGTTTTCGTTTGTTGGATATTTTTATATTGGTTTATTGGGGTGGATTGGAGAGGGAACGAGTTTGTCTCTCCCTTCTGTTTCTTCATAAATTGAGGATAAATCGATTTGAAGAATTTGTTATAGATTTGGCGTGAAATTTAGTATTTAGAGGTATTCAAGTGGGGAAGGGCGAGGATTGTTGAGAATTTAAAGGATTGCGAAAAGTGAATGGAGAAGGTTTATTTATCTTTTAAAAATTTAGAAATCAGTGTATTGTATAATTTAATACAATACCATTGAAATAATTCGTGTTACTTTAAAT
Source organism: Apis dorsata (assembly GCF_000469605.1). Lineage (NCBI taxonomy): Eukaryota > Metazoa > Arthropoda > Insecta > Hymenoptera > Apidae > Apis > Apis dorsata. The sequence continues at coordinate 575,556 of NW_006263447.1, forward strand.
GTTATTATTTGTTATATATTTTATATACGAGATAGGAGGGGGAGGGGAGAGGAATTTAATACTCGTTTGTTGGTCAACGAGATTAAAGTGATATCATAAAATAACTCGACATTATATCTCCTGCAATTATATTTTTATGGGGATGAAATGAAACGCAAATTGAGAATTGTGTCACCCATTAAAGCATTACGTGTATTTTTGCATCCCTATATATTTTTTCATCTTCCACAGTTTAATTCCAAAATGACTATCAATTTTTTTTTATTTTTCTATCTCCTAAAATTTATTCCTCTCACAACGAGAAAAAGCACAAAAATTTATTGCGACCACTTAAACTTTGAAGCTTAACTTTTCGATTCTAAACTATTCAAATTATATTAATTACACGCGTAATTACCGAAACTTATTCTGATATTTTCATCGATTGAAAATCTTAAAATGGACGAGTTATATACCACTTATATTTTCCTAAACCTGATTCGATCCAATTTCCTCATCCTCACGTTATTCTCAAATTTTCTTTCGTCCGTTTTTAACTCTTCTAAATAACTTCGTTAAAAGAAA
>NW_006263447.1:576335-577513 GCF_000469605.1 Apis dorsata
TCCAGCAATGGTGCGCCACTTTGGCAGTCTGGATACACTTTGGTGGGTAGCTCACGCGAAGGGAAAGTTGGAATCGAGTTTCGGGAACAGGGGTGGTCGCCGATTCAGTAGCGGCCTCTCTAACCCTTTTCATCTGGGCCAGAAGTTACACGGGCGCTTAATGGCGTGCCTTTTAGCATTCGCTGCACAGGATTATCACCTGCCTTTGAGCTTGTATATAATTCAGCGCTTGCGGTCTCTTGGCAAAAGGGTCGTTTCGAGGGGGCGGCTATTAGCGACCTCTAACGCAGAATCGGCTACAATGATGGACGATGGCCGAGTTGTTATTTGAATCGGTACATTGATCACCGGGAAATACGACTTTTTGTTATACTTGTCGCGTTATCCTGCCGTTCACTTGCGTGGAACAATCTAATATCTATACGCAAAAAGTGTTAATATTATCGTGGGAAGAGATCGAAATAGAAAAATCGATATGCAAAAATTTAAATTCACGTTAGATAAAACGAGATGGAACAACGTGAGAAAGATAGAATTGTCTCAATCTATTTCCAAATTTGAATTATTTATAATTTAATAAATAAAGAATTGATATTTTTGCGTATCAATTTCTGTTCTATTTTGTTTCGATTTCTTTAAAAATGTTTCGCGGTAATAATGAGAATATAATTTTGTTTTAATTTTGTTTCGTTTCATTGAAAATTTACAAACGCGACGACTTATTTCGAGCTTTCTCTAAAAATTTTTCGAAATTCTAAGTACACCGGGAATTATAAAATAAAGGGAAATAAATTGCGTATATTATTCTCCTCTCGATAAAAACTTTTCGACACTTCAAACACTTGGTAAATTGCACGTAAAAGTAAGCGAATATGCATTAAACAAAATCTGCATAAAATTGCCATCGATAAAAACTTTTCGACACTCGAAACACTATATAAAAGTATAAAAGTAGCAAATATTCATTAAACAATAGCAAGTCCTATTGATTTCGATCAAAAAAAAAAAAAACTCTCCTACTTTTTAAAACACTTCGCAAAACACGCAATCGTAAAACCAAATATTGAACAAACCACGATTTTATTGTTTCTACTAAATAATTTACATTGATAATAACGATAATTAATTAATTTATAATTATTTAACAAAATAAATCAATTTATTATAACAATATAATG
>NW_006263447.1:577643-578907 GCF_000469605.1 Apis dorsata
AAGGAGCGTCGAATGGCACGTACGTATCGTTCTGCATCTCGAAATAGACAACGTTAAATCGATGTTTTGCTTACGAAGGACAACCTATTGTTATTATTTCCCGTGTCGCGATTATAATATTTCACGTAATGTTATCGACGTTCGTAACAATATTACGCGTAATAATATTCGATAATACGCACGACATATATTTAAAACGCATAAAAATATCCATCATTATTAACCCTATATATTCTCCCCCTTCCCCAAAAAAAAGAAAAAAGAAAAACCATTAATCACAATCGACGATACATTATATCGAGACAATTAAACATTTTTTAATTCGAATCTAAACATCTCCCACCCCCAACCCCTCTCCCACTAAACAATTTACACTAATAATCACTATAATTAATTATATTTATTTAACAAAATAAATCAATTTATTATAACAATATACTGTACTTACGAAGAGCGTCGAGCGGTATATACGTATCGTTCCGTGTCTCGAAAACGACTACGTAAATCGATGTTTTGGTTACGAAGGACAACCGATTATAATATTTCACACAATGTTATCGACGTTCGTAACAATATTACGCGTAATAATATTCGATAATACGCACGATATATATTCTAAAACGCATAAAAAAAAATATTTCCGATAAAAATATCTATCATTATTAACCCTATACATTCTCCCCCTTCCCCCAAAAAAAGAAAAAAAAATTCATTGATCACAGACGACGATACATTATATCGAGACGATTAAACATTTTTTAATTCGAATCTAAACATCTTCCACCCCCAATCTCTGTCCATTAAACAATTTACACTAATAATCACGATATTAATTAAATTATAATTATTTAACAAAATAAATCAATTTATTATAACAACAATGTTACGCGTAATAATATTCAATAATACACGATATATATTTAAAACGCATAAAAAAAAATATTTCCGGAAAAAATATCCATCATTATTAACCCTATACATTCTCCCCCTTCCCCCAAAAAAAAGAAAAAAGAAAAACCATTGACCACAGTCGACGATACATTATATCGAGACGATTAAACATTTTTTAATTCAAATCTAAACATCTCCCAACCCCAACTTCTCTCCCACTAAACAATTTACCCTGTAATCACGATAATTAATTTATAATTACTTAACAAAATAAATCAATTTATTGTAACAACAATGTTACGCGTAATAATATTCAATAATACGCACGATATATATTTAAAACGCATAAAAAAAAATATTTCCGATAAAAATA
>NW_006263447.1:579067-580586 GCF_000469605.1 Apis dorsata
TACGATTAAACATTTTTTAATTCAAATCTAAACATCTCCCACCCCCAACCTCTCCCTCACTAAACAATTTACCCTGTAATCACGGTAATTAATTTATAATTACTTAACAAAATAAATCAATTTATTATAACAACAATGTTACGCGTAATAGTATTCAATAATACGCACGATATATATTTAAAACGCATAAAAAAAAATATTTCCGATAAAAATATCTATCATTGTTAACCCTATATATTCTCCCCCTTCCCCCAAAAAAAAGAAAAAAGAAAAACCATTGATCACAATCGACGATACATTATATCGAAACGATTAAACATTTTTTAATTCGAATCTAAATATCTGCCACCCCCAACGCCTCTCCCATTAAACAATTTATATTAATAATCACGATAATTAATTATTTTATAATTATTTAACAAAATAAATCAATTTATTATAACAACAATGTTACGCGTAATAATATTCAATAATACATATATATTTAAAACGCATAAAAAAAAATATTTCCGGTAAAAATATCCATCATTATTAACCCTATATATTCTCCCCCTCCCCAAAAAAAAAGAAAAAAGAAAAACCATTCATCACAGTCGACGATACATTATATCGAAACGATTAAACATTTTTTAATTCGAATCTAAAGATCGCCCACCCCCAACCTCTCTCCCACTAAACAATTTACACTAATAATCACGATAATTAATTAATTTATAATTATTTAACAAAATAAATCAATTTATTATAACAATATAATGTACTTACGAGGAGCGTCGAGCGGCACGTACGTATCGTTCCGTGTCTCGAAAACGACTACGTAAATCGATGTTTTGGTTACAAAGAACAATCGATTGTTATTATATCCCGTGCCGCGATTAATAATATTTCATGCAATGTTATCGACGTTCGTAACAATATTACGCGTAATAATATTCAATAATACGCACGATATATATTCTAAAACGCATAAAAAAAAATATTTCCGATAAAAATATCCATCATTATTAAACCTATATATTCTCCCCCTCCCTCAAAAAAAAGAAAAAAGAAAAACCATTAATCACAGACGACGATACATTATATCAAGACAATTAAATTAATTTTTTAATTCGAATCTAAAGATCCTCCATCCCCAACCTCTCTCCCACTAAACAATTTACATTAATAATCACGATAATTAATTATTTTATAATAATTTAACAAAATAAATCAATTTATTATAACAACAATGTTACGCGTAATAATATTCAATAATACGAACGATATATATTTAAAACGCATAAAAAAAAATATTTCCGTTAAAAATATCCATCATTTTTAAGCCTATATATTCTCCCCCTTCCCTCCAAAAAAAGAAAAAAGAAAAACCATTGATCACAGACGACGATACATTATATCGAGACGATTAAACATTTTTTAATTCGAACCTAAACATCCCCCACCCCCGACCTCTCCTCCACTAAACAATTTACACTGGTAATCACAATAATTAATTATTTTATAATAATTTAACAAAATA
>NW_006263447.1:580744-581322 GCF_000469605.1 Apis dorsata
TAAAAAAAAACCATTGATCACAGTCGACGATACATTATATCGAAACGATTAAACATTTTTTAATTCGAATCTAAACATCTTCCACCCCCAACCCCACTCCCACTAAACAATTTACACTGATAATCACGATAATTATTTAATTTACAATTATTTAACAAAATAAATTAGTTTATTATAACAACAATGTTACGCGTAATAATATTCAATAGTACGCACGATATATATTTAAAACGCATAAAAAAAAATATTTCCGATAAAAATATCTATCATTATTAACCCTATACATTCTCCCCCTTCCCCCAAAAAAAGATAAAAAAAAACCATTGATCACAGTCGACGATACATTATATCGAAACGATTAAACATTTTTTAATTCGAATCTAAACATCTTCCACCCCCAACCCCACTCCCACTAAACAATTTACACTGATAATCACGATAATTATTTAATTTACAATTATTTAACAAAATAAATTAGTTTATTATAACAACAATGTTACGCGTAATAATATTCAATAGTACGCACGATATATATTTAAAACGCATAAAAAAAAATATTTCCGATAAAAATATCTATC
>NW_006263447.1:581513-581945 GCF_000469605.1 Apis dorsata
CATTAATAATCACGATAATTAATTAATTTATAATTATTTAACAAAATAAATCAATTTATTATAACAATATAATGTACTTACGAGGAGCGTCGTGCGGCACGTACGTATCGTTCCGTGTCTCGAAAACGACTACGTAAATCGATGTTTTGGTTACAACGGACAGTCGATTATTATTATTTCCCGTGCCGCGATTATAATATTTCACGCAATGTTATCGACGTTCGTAACAATATTACGCGTAATAATATTCGATAATATGCACGATATATATTTAAAACGCATAAAAAAAAATATTTCCGATAAAAATATCCATCATTATTCTCCCCCCTCCCAAAAAAAAAAAAGAAAAACCATTGATCACAGTCGACAATACATTATATCGAAACGATTAAACATTTTTTAATTCGAATCCAAACATCCCCTATCCCCAAC
>NW_006263447.1:581970-585499 GCF_000469605.1 Apis dorsata
CCCTCTCCCTCATCCCGAAGATTGATCATCCCCTTCCTGTTTGCGTCATGGATCTCGAGTCGTTTCTCAATTCGCTCTTAACTCGTACTGGAGTATCATTCCGTATTCCGGAAATGTTCACCTCGTAAAAAACGTTAAGCAACCATTCGTTACGGTCGAGGTTAGCTCTCATATAAAAATGAATCTAACGTATCGTTTCCTGGTTCCATTCCCTGTACAGGCGCACACCTTCTCTCGTCCATTAAATTTGCATTTCCCTCGTTACGCTTTGCTCCACAGAGGATGGAGGTGGTGAGGGAGGATGAGGGGGGTTCATGTGAATCCTTCGCAACGTGTACATCACGCGTGCCATTAACTGGCTCACGAGTAGTGGCACGCTGAATCAATTGAAAAATGTTCCATTTCTCGAAACTGAAACAATTCGAAAAAAAAAAAAAGCAATAAAATACTATAATGTTATAGACTATACAAGTATAAAGTAGATATTAGATGCTCGTTCGATTTGGTAATTATCGACAACGACGTCTAATTTATGGCGACGTTGGCACGTAATTTGTAATCGATCGAGGTGTTATCTTGGCGTTCGTCGGCGTTTGCAATTAAATTTTCTTGACAATATCTCTACATTAATTTTCACCACGATATTCCCGACGCCTTATTTGGTGAGTGGTTGCCGTAGCGTGGAACCACTGGGAGTGGGTAAATTTAGGGTAATTACTAGTTGGTGTTGATTCGATTTTGATAATGAATGGGAGAAAGTTCGTGTACATTAAGATACGTTACGTACGTTGATGCACGGGAGGAGATCGTAAATGAAAATTTCCTATGGAAATAATAATGTAAAGATAATAGATTTAAAAGATAGATTTTCGACGAAAATTTTTCACTTGAGAGATCTTTGTATTTATCTTTCAATGGAAATTATACAGATATACTTTTTATTTAAAAAGTATTGCTCTATTTTCGTCGTTCAAAAGGAAAGTTGTAAATACAATTTTTTATACGTAAATATTAATAATCTTTTATCAATAAAAATATTTTTTTACTAATCTTTAATCGAACTTTATAGTCCAGTGTACAAATTGTGTATAGGAACAAATTAGGGAAGAACTTATAATTGCTCTCTTTGGGATAATTACATCGAAACCGTGATGAATACTTGAAGCATCATCGATAGTTTACCGTTAGTTAGAAACTATGTCTATGAACCACTCACCCCCTCCCCTCTTCAGAAAATCACCTTTAGAAATCACACAGCGCACAACTTGCTCGCTCCACAAAATTCCTCTTCCCAAACGATGAATCGTGCGTTCGTCAAATAAACAATATTCACACTGTGTAGCACAGTGACGCACAGTGATGGGGAATTTCAATTTCTTCCACGAAATTAATCATCCCTCGTCTAAATCACGCCTTGTCAGAAATCGCGAGCGCGGGGAGAGTGGGGGATGAATTTCCTCTTGCTCGATTTAATAAACGTCGCAAAATCACGTTTGAAACGTATCACGTGGATCGAGCCATGTTGCATAATAATTCGTGGAAAACAAATTAGCCCGATCCATTAACTCTGCGGGAGTCGGAAAATCGGACGAAACACAACGTCCAATAATACGGGAGGCATAATGGGTCGTCGAGTTGGCTGCGGATGACAGTCTCCTCGGGAGACTTCACCCTAATATATCAGCGTCGTCCTTTAACCTCAAATAATTGTACGAGCCTCGCAGGCATGCGCCTCCCTTGGCCCGGTTGCTTTCGAAATACCTGACGGTAGTATCGCCTGTATGTAGCGGTAATTCATTTGCAAACTCTCGTCCTGCACTCCATCCCCTCGGCATACCTAGGGGAAAATTCTTCGATTATTGTCCGTGGACCACGAGGGGAGAGAGGAGGGTGGGAGGGGGATTTTTTCGTCGGCTTTTTCTCCCTTTTCTCCTTTTCTTTTCTTTATTCGATCGAGGATCCGTTTCGACATGGTGGTGATGGTTTCGTGATAGAATTTTTGTTGGCCGGATATTTGGGAATAGTCGAACGTGTTTTATGGAGGAGGGGTATATATGATGTTCGTGATGTGAATGAGAATGGGCGGTTTTGCGTGGAAATATTTGTAAAGAATTGTTTAATTTATGGACCCATTTGATAAGTCGTAAAAGTGTATTTTCAATTTCTTTTTACAAGATTTTCAAAGATCTATCTTTCTTCAAAACACACAAAAATATAATTTTTTCAATATAAATAAGTATAATAATACAAAAATTGAATGTCTTAATATAAATTCATTCCAGAAAAGATTGTTAAAAAGGATATTTAATTTTTCCTTATATGTAAATTTGAATTTACATTATCGCAATAAATAACAACAATATCTGAGATTCACCTTCTTTTAACGTCTCAATCTTAATCGTAAATCCTGACACAATATCACGAGATGTTAATCAATTTAATTCAATCTGTTCGCAGATACATACAGAGAGAAAGGCACGCGCATCTCATTCGAACAACTTTAATTATCTTAAAAAACAATTCGGGTAAATTGAATCGATCGTGAATTCCCATTCAGCGAACTTAAATTTATCGCATAGTGGATAAGAAGTTTTACCCGTGTTCCTCGAATTAACATGGAGACTACTGAATAGCAACCCAGTGGAAGGAACCCAGGAACGTTCTTCCTGGGAAGAGAAAACTTTAATTCAACTTTCCTCCGCACGACCTTATTCACCGAATGTACACGTAACCGAGGGTGCATAAGATTTTTCCAAGAACAATGGATCGTTTCAATCTCTCGCGTCTCGCAGGACGAGGGGAATCGGGGACAATGAAAAGTCTCGGACTCGAGCAGCTTTGTATCGACCTCATAGAAAATATTTAACGTCCTCGTCGAGGGGAGGAGATGCACAAATCCCCTTTCCGATCCCTCGAATCCTTTCCAGTCGCGATATCAGTCAGAATTGTAAAAGCGTTAATTTCTCTTTTTCCCCCGTTTAATTCTCCGTAACGACACGCGTAATTGAAACGCAAGATTACATTATTCCGTACACGTAGTCGATACATGGGCAAGTCGCTGATTATGGAGTCGTTTACTGGAAAAGCATTGAATAGGAATCCGATACTCGATTCGATGCGCATACAGAAGCGGAACAGGGACAGATGAATAGTTCATTTGAAAAGTTAAATATGGGGAGGGGAAGTAAGTGTTGGGTAAGAAAGAAAGGGGAACTTTATTCAAATTTTCACGGTTATTTTGTCGAAATGAAATCTGGTTAACTTTGGATTTTGTATATGCGGTGTAATACGGTTTCAAGTGGGAGAGGAGATTCGGTGATATCTGTCAATGTCCTGGGGATGGAAACTCAATAAATTGAGTTTCGGAATTGAGTTGTTCGATATTACGTAATACTATGGTAGGTTTGTAAATAAGGAGATAGAAAGATGATTTTATAGAATAGATTTTTAAATGTCAGATATTTAAATCATTAATTCCAAATTCTAAGCAAAAGTATCCTATATTTTGGATTATTTCCTTTTTATAAGT
>NW_006263447.1:586094-587770 GCF_000469605.1 Apis dorsata
TATAGTTTCGTTCAGTTTCTAATTTTTTTCAATTCTCTGATTCGCAAAGATTTAGATATACTTCGCTATAAAGGGATGGTATATACATCGAAAGGAAAATCATTTTATACAGGATACCGATAAATTCGAACGAGCAACACGTCTGAAAAATATCTTCTCCGTATTCAATCATTTAAGGATATGGTCGAGGGACAACAGGAGCAACTGCTTCTTAAACGTCCTCTTCAAACAGCAACCGATAATCTCAAGATGCCCATAAAACGAAGCCAACGGAGAAACTCTAGAGAAATCCGATAACCCATTCGAGACATACACAACCTATCTCAAACCACCAAGTGTTTCATCCACCAAGTGTATATATACCGAAATCCTCACTCTCTCTCTCTCTCTAAAAAAAGGGGGGAAAGAACAAAAGGAGAGAGGAGGAGAGAAAGGGAAAGAGAGAAGAGATAAAACTTTATTGACTGTTCAAATCGTAAAACAATGCAATTTTCGAGTGGATATCGAGTATTAATAACAAGAATCGAACGCACTATTCCCCTTTACGTGCTATGAAACGCTATGAAACGTTCGAAACACTCGTGGAAAATTGCTTTTAATGATAGGGGGATTACCTGTTTCGAATAACTTTAGCAAGGAATTTAACTGTTTAAAGTTTCATATATCGTAATACTTGTTGAAACTTCCTCGCGTTTCCTTTTCTCTCACACAGAAAATAATCTCTTATCTTCCTGTATACGCATAATTGATAAAGATATAACCCATACGGATTACAAAGAATTATGAAAATCGTTTCAAATCACATATATTTTATTTTTCGATATAACAGTAATCTCAAACTATATATTCACTTACGAAAGATCATCTTATTTCTTATGAAACATTTAATTGAATCAATATATCATCACTTTACAAATTATAAATCCTTTTATTCCAAAATTTTTCCTGCGAACGCAATGCAAATAGCATTCTTCTTTACTTTCGTACCATCGTTATCATTATCCACCCTATAATCGAGATATATCGAGGCAAGGAACGGCTACCTTCCACTACTTACACCTTTCGTTCGATTCTTAAAAACCCCGTGAACCATGAAATACGAGGAATTCTCCAAAGCTTATTTACCAGCGCGAAAACACGGGGGTAAACACCCTTAACGATTGTCGCCCTCGAAGAAGGGAGCTCTTCTCGAGAGAAGAGAAATTGGCCGCGTTAGCACAAAGGGGGAGGGAGGAGGTTCGTTTGACCGAGAAAAGCTTGCGTCTCTCTTTGTCTCGCGATACGCGCGCGGCTGGAATCGAACGCCTTTTCATCGTTTCCCATCTCATTTCCGCGCGGCTTATCCGATCGGGGTCGCGCGGTTTTATCGCGAGGTCAGGATCGGCCGTGAAAAGAATGGCGGCCATAAACCCCCCCGTGTTCTCTTCATTGTTGAAGCGGAACGGTTGACGCGGCCGCTCCGTAAATAAAGCTCCTGTTCTGTTACCTCCGCCTCGCGGAACGGAGATCGAGGCTATCGTGGTAGGGTTTTAAAAAAAATTATTACCTCTCCCTCTCTGCAACTCTCTTCCCCTCTCTCCCTCTCTCTCTCTCTCTCTCTGGACGATCCATCCGATTTACCGCCACCGGTGGCCGCGATTTGGCTGAATACACCCGCCATACCCCACCCCCGATAC
>NW_006263447.1:587927-595670 GCF_000469605.1 Apis dorsata
TGTGTGCGAAGATAGATAGGGATAAGCCGTGTACGTGTATACGTGGTGATCTTCCCTTGGCTGGGTAAATCGATGGCCGAAAATTCGAGTAACAGGGGCGCGCTCATAAATTCACCTCGTCGGATCCCCACTTCGATTCATTTAACTCCTCGCTGCTTTATGATCGGAAGATCCGGATTTTTGAAACTGCGGAACTGCCTGGATCCCGTTGGCCGGGATTTCGTTAAGTCGTATTGTTTTAATGTTGGCCATGATAATGTTTGTTGAGGGATTCGGAAGGATGAGGAAGTTCGTTCGAGCAATTCGGGAATTGATTAACATGTTATGCGCGTAGATCAACTTATGTATAAGTTTTGGATTATTGGAAAAAGAGATTATTGTAGTGTAACGCAGTTTTTCTGAATTAATATCGGTGATAATAGGATTTAAGAAAATTACGGTACATTAAAGTTAATTGGTAGAACTTAAAATTCATAAAGAAAAAGAAGCATATATTTAGAATAATAATAATGGGAAATATAGATAAAATGGAGATAGAAGCTGGAGAAAATTGATAAAAAAAGAATACAATTATTATCAACATTCATTGAACCTTCAATGAATATTCCAATAAACGTTCCTTTCGGAATGATGCACAAATAAATATTGTGCATACATCGAATAATAAATTGTTAATTATTGCAATTACGTTTATTAATGAATGCAAATACGGAATCAATGATTCTTTGTTTCAACAGTGTAATATATAGAATATATTTAATGCGTGATATATTTTTCTTGCGTAATATATTTTACAAAACACATATTATAATATGGTTCGAATGTTATCTGACAAATGCAAAGTTTTATTAACCACATAAGGAAACGGTCGTTATTTCAACCACCATAAGAAAACGTTAGGTATGTTACTTGGCCCGGAAAACGCCGTTTGCCATGGATGGTGTGGTTTTAAAAAGATATTACGACCCTCCGAGCGATCCTCTACGATCCATTCGACTTATCATAACGACACTTCGGTTATACTCGTATCATATCAGTTATGCTCGTTTCAAAATATACCTGACAGTCTTGACGACACTTTTTTCGTAATGGTTCCCTTTTTTTTTAACGTACCGTGATTATATGTTTACGTTCAATATATTTTTCCAGATTTTTCTAGCTTATTCTAAAAAATAATAATTTATTATACAATAAATACTATTGAAATTAATAAATATGGTATCTTGTATTTTTAAAACGATTTTAAGAATAAAATTATTGGTATTTAATCATTTTTTAAAATAAAGATTCATAAAGAATCCTATTTCCTTCTTATTTTCTTACTATAAAATCGCTAATAATAAAAAAATTGAAAAAAAATAAAAAAGAAAAAGAATAATATATTCTCAAGAATAGATCGTTCTTTGTTCGATCGTAATAAAAGCAGTTTGAATTTGCCGCCATTTAGGATCGAAAGAGCGCGTCAATAATGTCGAATTGAATCGGAGAAAAAGGAAGAAAAAGAAAGGAAAGAAGTAACGAGAACGTAATTTGCGCAACAATGTCGATCAAATATATTCAACAAGCAGGCAAACGGACGAACAATGCCGGTCACCGATCATGGAAACTTTAATGCGGTTGACAGAGGCACCAATTTGCCATTTTATATGCTCTCTGCGAATAATAGGTATTGTTCGCGCTCAGCTATCAGAAAGTCATCTTCGTTTGGTGGCGCTCGCGTTTCATCGGTCCGCCATGTCAGCGTGGAAGTTTTCTACGATCTGTCGTCGACTGTGTGTTTCTCTGTGATTATTGCGTTTATTCGTCCTTGTATTTAGTTGCAAATCGATTTATTCGTTCTGTTTTCCATATTATTCTTTTGTTTGCGTATTTTATAAGAAATTTATTGTTCATAACATGATTTTAAACGAAGTAAAGAGAAAATGAGGTTGTGTTTACTCACCGTAGCACGCGTCACTGTATATTTTATAATATTCACGAAATAATTATAAAATCCTTACTTAAGCGATAATAAATTAAATATAAAACTAATATATTCGTACTATCGATCCTTTCTACGATTAAAAAATGAAAATACACTCCTATTGTTTGTTAAACTCTTACGATGATAACGAACGAATGTTATTGCGTTTCACTTTTGTTATAAATTCAAAATGGCGGTGTTAGAATGCTTGATTTGAAAAATGGTGAGCGTCATGAAATTATTAGAGATAAATGCAATAATGTGAGTAATAATATTAATATTATTATTGCTTATAATCTGTTATGTTATGGAATAATATCATACATCTTTAGAAAAAAATATTATTTATGGCAATATTATATTTAATTTTTATACATTAAAATCTTTCTCTTAATTAATTAATTGTTATGTGGAGTATGCTTTCATATTTTTAATCTGTCCTCTAATTGTTTTCTTGTACTTCCATTTGTATATATTATTATCACTGCTTCTTTATAAATATTCAATTCTTATTTAGAAATACTGAATATTATGTCTTTTTCAACATATTAATATTCATATTAATATTCGTATCTGCTTTCATATTAATAATTTCTCTTAAATACATAAAAATAATACCAAATTTATATAGTATAATATATTATATATATTTATATAGTATTATATACTATATATATTTATATAATATATGATAAAATTTTTATTATGACTAAAATTGGAATAACTATTAATTATTAATTATTAATAATATCATAGAATCAATGATATAGAGAATAAATGCATATACATATATGAAATATGTATATATAAAGAAAACTTTAATTGCAAAGATACAATAGCTATAGTTTACAAATTATAAATTGGAACAAATAATAACATTACATTAATTAACGTCACAAAATCAATGATATAGAGAATATATGTATATACATATATGAAATATGTATATATAAAGAAAACTTTAATTGCAAAGATACAATAGCTATAGTTTACAAATTATAAATTGGAACAAATAATTAAAATTATATTAATTAATATTACAGAATCAATAGTATAGAGAATATATGTATATACATATATGAAATATGCATATATAAAGAAAAATTTAATTGCAAATTATATATATATAATTTGTGAAGCTATAGTTTACAAATTATAAAGTGGAACAAATATTAATTAATATCACAGAATCAACGGTATAGAGAATATATGTATATACATATATGAAATTGCATATATAAAGAAAAATTTAATTGCAAATTATATATATATATATAATTTACAAATTGTAGTTTACAAATTACAAAGTGGAACTAGTATTAATTAACATCATATATATCATTCATAGAATGAATGATATAGAAAATATATGTATATACATGTATGAAATATGTATATATAAAGAAAAATTTAATTGCAAATTATATATATATAATTTACAAATTATAGTTTACAAATTACAAAGTGGAACTAGTATTAATTAACATCATAGAATAAATGATGTAGAGAATATATGTATATACATGTATGAAATATATATATATATATATATATATATAAAGAAAAATTTAATTGCAAAGATACAATAATTATAATTTCCAAATTATAAATTGGAACAAGTATTAATATCACAGAATCCAATGATATAGAGAATATATGTATATACATATATGAAATATGGATATGTATATATCCATATATAGAGAAAAATTTAATTGCAAAGATACAATAGCTATAAATTACAAATTATATAGAAGCTTTGTTAATATTTATCAACTATTATTTCATGATAACGGAACGGTTTTAAAAGAAAAATGTCTACCTAGAATAGATAAATCCATTGTACAAACGAAAGATCGGTTTTGGAATTTCATTGTTTTAAGTGAATTTATAACAATGGATATCCCCTTCCTCGTGGAGTGTCGCATTGACTCGGAATCTGTACACGCGCGAAACGAATTTGACTCGAATTTTGATCAGAATTAACGTGATTTGCTTTATCTATAAATTGAAATGTATTTCATGTGAATCAACTTGTAATTTCGCCACAAATTAAATCGCGTCTTGTTTACATGAGTAATTGAAATCGGATTATATCTCGAAACGTAACTACCGTTTTAGCACGGGTCCACGAATCGAATTGCATTTTAACCACGTAGCATTTCCGGTGTAATTATCATTCATTTGTATTTTGACTGGCATTAACATTAATCCACGTTTCCCTCTCATCATTACCGGTAACCATCGCATCGGTTGAATTAAAGTTAACGGAAAATCAAATTGTAAAACTTTATCCATTGTCGTGATTGGAGTTCGCTACTTGTGATTTGACTATATTACAATAAATTACATTATATTACAAATTATATTACTAGTTGATGAAATTGTAAATTTATTAGTTAATTTTAATAAATTCTCCGGATTCTATCAGATTACTGAGAGCATATTAGAGATAATATATTAGAAAGTATTTCAGGGAGATAAATATTTCAATGAATATTAGGCACTTCAATATCAAACATACATTCTTTTCTGAAATATTTTGATAATTATTTAACAGTTAAAATACAATACTATCTTATTAATATTATCAATCATAAAATTGAGATATTAAAATAGAATTTTTTTTATTCAAATATTTTAATATTCTTTTTTTAAACACAGAATTTCGATAATATGGAATGATTTTCAATTTTTTTTTTTATTATATCTAATTTCACCTGATTCTTCAAAATGAAAATAGTTCCTTAAATAGCATCGTGCTTAAATGGAATCTTCTTAAACTTTTGTACAATAAATTCTAATTTTCGCGATATCAAATGATATATTCACCAATATATACCTAAGTCACAACCCCTTTCCGTACTCATCTCACTCCTCGTTATTCACCATACGTCGAAAATTCCACTCGCTTTCGAAATACAGGAAATTCTCGTCACTAAAGCCGGAGAATTATTAATTATAGCCCTGTGCTGAAATTGCACGGAACACCGGCAACGGAGAACTGGTACGATTCTATTAATTATCCTCTTCCTCCTTTTTTTTCTCTATCTCAGATTTCGTGTCATTGAACCGCGAACCCAAGCATAATTATAGCCGAGCATCACGTGGCATTCTATTGTGCATTCTATTATGTTATACCCTCCAACTTGTGACGCTTGTTATATGCGAGAGTCGAAATCGGATTCGAAGCTAGCTCTCGTCCTTCCGCGTTTCCAAATCGGTTCGATCGGGGCCAAGATTCGATCGAGCCGGCTAATTAGAAGATATTGAACCCTGTAACGAGCGCGATTGGTGTTTCCTCCGCGACACGAAGAAATTAATTGTCGCGGAACTCGCGGCGTATCGCGAGCGGAATCGTGACCCGGGTACCGATGGCAAGGAAAATTGCTGATCAACGTGGTATCCGCTGCTCGTGGAAATTTTCTCCCTGAATTCGATTCTTATTCGACGTTTGTATTAGAAATATTATCAAAGGGGTTATATTCGATTTAATTCTAAGTTTTTCATTCCGTGAAATAGTTGGTAATTTAGTAAGATTTTTGAAAGATTTTGATAAATGATAAAAGGAATGTGATGGTAATGATTGATATTGGTTTAGATATAATTTTTCCAGCATTGTGATATTTTGGTCATTGGATATATTAAAGTCGTATCATATTAATATGGCGTGTATTCTTTAAATGGAATTGTTGATTTCATTATTAAAATTCTAAAAAGATTTTTAGAAATATATTCTTTGTTATACATATAGGATTGTTCACTATTTTTATAAAAGTAACTCGGTTTCGACACAGAATAGTAAGCAAATTGTTTCGGAGAATTAATAAAAATAAACATAGACGTTTTTTCTTCAATTATTTTACTAC
The DNA here is from genome assembly GCF_000469605.1 of Apis dorsata. Lineage (NCBI taxonomy): Eukaryota > Metazoa > Arthropoda > Insecta > Hymenoptera > Apidae > Apis > Apis dorsata. Next base: position 593,760 of record NW_006263447.1, read on the forward strand.
GTATTTTAAATTCCAAATGAAAACAAATCATTGTAAATAGAATTATCGAGGCTATGGAAAGAAAGATGATGGTTTTCTAAATGTGTTAATCGGTATTAATATTCGATCCTTTCGAAGATTTTTAATCGCAGGGTTATTCTCGATCACATTTTACACAAATTGCCGAGATACAGGGAGTAATTAATATCGTTTCTGTAAAATGGATGGCAATTTATTCTATCGTGTTCACCCATTCACTCGGATAATTATATCATGCAACGTTAATTATTTGCTACGTGTCGCCATGCTTGAAACGTGGATCGATTAAAATTCCTTTTTATGCAATCGCGTTTTATTTATTTCTCTTACGAGATGTGTCATCCGTAATTTCTTTCAACCGTTTCATTATATTGAAGTATTGATATTAAGTTAATAATATTAACGTAGATTCTTAAAGGAGTATTAATAACATGGATTGATTGGTAGATGTAAATTGTATAAATAAAATCATCCATGAACGATTAAAAGATTTTAACGTATTGCATTCTACATGTTACGTATGTTAAATTTTACAATTTTTATTAATTTAAAACGAATATTAATGTTCGCTATTGATAACTTATAAACTAATTATAAGTTTTAATTATTACTTCAGGGAAGGAACATATCTTTTGTAGATTTTCTGACCTCAATGTTATCTAATATAATAATTTTCATATAGCATAATTGAAGAGGAAGTAAGTAAAAGCTAAAAGCTCAAATCCAAAGGTATACATAAGTCTCTGTTAAAATTCTTTGATAAGTCACCAAAGTTTTCTTCTAAAAAGATCAAGACTACGATAATTATCATTTCTATAATATTCAGGAAGTTATTAATAAATTAAATATTTAATCCTTAAAACCGAATACAAGCAAAACTTCCATAACCAACCCTCCATAAAATTCTCCCTCCATAAAGAAAAAGAAGCAAAAAGAAAAAGAATATAATCCTTTTTCCTTTAAAATAAAACAAGACATAAAAATACAGCGAACGAAGCACAAACCCACCATACCTATCTACCCATTTACTAAACTCTCCATCCACCATTCGCACACCCTTATTACCATAGAAATCACTGCGCAATAAACCAACCCTATTTCAACTAAAAAACCAAAACCATCCCTACCATCCACCCAATCTCCATCCCTCATCCTTCGTCCTTCCAAAACAAATTCCAAAATAACGCGATCCCATTCATCACCCCTCCTCAACATCCCCCAATCCAAACGAAAATAGATACCAATTATCGGCGTTCGATTCCGCTGATTGAGGATGTAAGGACATTAGCCATTGGCGGTAAAATATGAAAATCATCTCGTTCATTACACGAGGCACGGGCCGATCTTGGCCGCCATTAAGCCGGCAACACGCGGCACCCTCTAAAACATTATCGCGTGGCACAGCGCGTACGCTAATTTCGGGGTTGCAATCTGCATAATTCGGTTACTGCAAACATCCGGATCGCGCGTTTCGTCCTATTTCGTTATCTACGCGCCCCCTCGTCCACGGATCGTTCTTATCGAACGATACACCAAAATTCCACCACCCGCTCGCAGAGCTGATTTTTTCCTCCCTCGGTTAATTCCGCTTAATATCCGGAGCTCGTTCAGAGGAGCCGATTCCGTTGTCGCTTCGAGCAAACGTGTAAAATACCGTGGAAAGTAATGATGCCAATTCGGATATCGCTGTCCAGGGAAACGGGGAACGTATTGGCTATCCCTGGTCCAGGATAAATCTTTGAGAGTGGAGGTTGATACGTTGTTCGTTTCGAATAGATTCATGTCGTGCGAAAAGCTGGGTTCCTTTTTGGTTTTAATTGAGGAAATTTTCAGTTTTGGTTTCAGTTTTGGGATTAATGATTTCTTTAAATTATTGTTCTCTTTTTTTTTTTT
>NW_006263447.1:595948-602885 GCF_000469605.1 Apis dorsata
TTAAATATTGTTTTCAGTAAAATTTATACTGTTTTTTTAATTGTCAACAATTATTTTCGTTTTAATTAATTATTGAAAATGTACAATTCCACGTTGTATACGAGTTTCTCATAGAACAGTCAAAGCAGGTTTTTCATTTTATTGGGACGATTTATCGAAGATATGAAACTCGCCGATACAAGATGAAGTTGGAACGTGTCGTTGCAAGTTTCTCGTGATCGATAGAGTCGAACAATTCTGCTAACGTGGTTTCGATGCGGGCGTGTTCGATCTAAGTAGACACTGAATCGACTCGGACGGTTGATTGATTAAGTTTAAAGAATCACTTTGTCGGAAGTGATGAACGAAGAAGTTGCATAATACTTTCTTACTTAGGTGCACGCTTTCGGGAAAGAAATTGCTTATTTTCTTCCTCTTGCGCGTGATTAAACTTCGAGACTTTCTTGTCGGTAAAAAAAAAAAAAAAAAAAGCGTCACTGAGAAATATATCTTTGTATTTGAAAAAAGCAACGAAGAATTTATATTTCAACCTGTACATAACGGATGAAATACAAAAATATAGAAGAAGATATTCATAAGATATTTATAGATTTTATCTCGAGGGAACTCGATGCTGCAATTCGAATAATAAATTTCAAATATCATTTCGATATTTTAACTTTTGACTTTTGGCTTCTAGCGAAGCCAATATAAGAATCAATCTTCAAAATATATAATTCGATCGAAACTTTTACTTTTTCTTTAAAAATTACGTTTCTTCAAACGATCAATATCTAAAAAAATTTTTCTTTGCCATCGATATTTGAACAATCTTGCGATCGTGGTCATCGAGGTAACAGTAATTTTCAAATCATTTTCCTGATATTGTTTTCTTCCCCCACAAACATTTCTCTCAAAAAAAAAATCTCTTACTTATGCATCCTCTCGTCATGATCAAAAAACCATCTCTTTGTGCGCGATCTTTACTACAATTGCTTTAGCACGTTATTTCCATTGTTGTTTCCAAAGGCATTGCGCAACGACTGTGTGTTCTCGTGCGATTAATTATTCCACGTCGAAACTTTCCTCCAGAGGAAAAATTATCTTAATTTGAAGCTTCTCGCGCGGGCCAATTAAGAGTCGCAGTTTCGACGACAGTAACTGGCGAAGTATCTATTAATAGGCCTTCTGAAATCGTGAAAGTTTCCACGTGGCCTACCTGATGAAATCGCTCACTCGTTGAATTTGCATTTCACTACCGTTCAATTTACAAGCTCTCGTTCCACTGAAGAATATATATATATAGGTATATACTCGAATAAATTACGATGCCTTTTATTTGCTCTTTTTTTTTTTTTTTTTTTAATTGTTCTTTTGTCCTCATATTTTGCATCTGTTGCAAGGTATAGTTCGCTTTAAATTTCATGTAACTTTTTATGAAAGTGATTGGACAAAGGTAGATATTTTACAAGTTTCGATCTTCGATATATCTCTTTTCTAATAATAATAATTTTTTTTGAATGGAATATTTATATTTATTTTGGAATACGAACGAAATAGTGTATTTAAATATTCTTAAATTTTTCCATTAAAAATATTTGTATATATTTGTGCACGCAAGGATAATACAATAATCTAACAATACCGGTGTAACGCTGTAATAACGGACAATTTTTTATTTTTTTTTTACCCAAGCATCTTTTATATCATTCTCGATTCCATTTCGTTTTTCCATTAAAAAATTGATCAAGTTCCAATAGAATGTGACAACGGAATTTTTGTTAAAATTCATTTCTATGTTGTAGGTTTTATAGAAAATATAAAAAAAATCCTTTTATCTATCGAAACGAGAATAAAGTCGGAGCTTATATATATTTAAAGGCGATAACAGGATTAATATTTATTTTCTTTAAATTTTCTTTGTTCGATTATGCTTTTCATCTTCTCACACGAATAAGAAGAAAAAAATCTAAACACGCACGGTTTAAAATAATCACCATTAGACGATAAATATCAACAAAACATATTTATCTTGCTTAACCGTTTATTAACACAACGAACGCGCGTCCTATGTACTTGATTTTCTCGATTAATGCACTATTAAAGCCTTTCTTCGAGGAAACAAAAGCCTTTCCCCTTTTCAAAAAAAGCAGCTTCATCAACTTTACTCTTTTATACCTGTTATAAAACGCGGAAATAAACAATTAACGATCGTTGAATCGTAAACTAACGTGTGGATTGATTGGGTGATGAACAATGGGGGTGGTCGAAATAATAATTTCTGAAAAACAATCGAAATATCCGGAACGAAAATAGAACGGAATCGGTCAGCTCGACGCGTTATCGATCCCGAAATCGATCGTTTCATTATCGAAGAGGGGAATTAAAGAAAAAAAAAAAAGAGGGAGAGAAAAAAAAGAAAGAAGATTAAGAAGAGTGAACGAGGATCGAAATCACAATGCGGTGTCGAGGGGAATATTTGCGTAAGGCCGGCGTGTTTCCCTGCTCGTAAGTGAATTATGCAAATTAAATGCGTGGCAACAGAGCGCGTACTGTTCAAGCTTTGAAAATATTCGTGCGAAATAAACGATTATTCACGAATTATCCTGCAATTTATTAGAGCAACCGTTGAACGCTCGGTGGACGCTTCGTTTTGCCTTTATCTCGAGCAATTTTGCGTTTATGAAAATTGGGGATGAAGATTTTCTTTCTTTCTTTCTTTCTTTTTTTTTTTTAGAGTAATTGTGGATTCGTCTCTCGTGCTACTATGTAAATGGTGAGCAAGTAAATTTACATGGAAAAGTAAGACAAAAATGTCTAGAAGGTTTTTTGAACAAGATGTTAAAAATTTGCCTATCCTAATATTTTCGTTGGATATATATATATATACATATATATATTTTTTGCAAAATGATTGTAGGCATTGTAGAATTAATTTCAAAAGAAGAATATTCTTTAGTTTTGAAAGAATTGATTGTAATGTAGATTATTGAATTTTTATTTTGTACAATTATTAATTTTTGTGATACGAAAGATTAATTATCCATTTATTTATTCTAATTAGATTCAAGCTTAAATTTCCAATTAATTCATTACTATTTATTAAAAAAAAAATACGTGTGCGAAGAATTAAGATATAAATTATTTAAAAATTATGAATAACTTGGAAATAAATACGTACTATTTCTTTCCTCTTCGAATTACCTTTCTTCTATAATTATATCAACAACAAAAACGTAAAAACAAGTAAAACCAATCGAATCCAACAAATCATCCACGTTAACAAGCTTGCATAACAAAACTTCTTTGAAACCAATTTCTTTTCTCAATCAAGGCAGGAAAATCTAGTACTCTCTACGGGTTTCCATCACGGTTACAATCTCAACAAAATCTTCCAACCATCCAGTAATAACCCACGTTCAATCTCTCGTAACAGATCGTCCAAACTTTCCTATACATATAAAATAGAAATGAATATCGTTTGGCGACAAGTTGTTAATAATTGAAAACTTACCCCTTCGAAGCTATTAGCATAATCACGTGACACCTCCGCCTCCGTTTGCGAAACAGAAGAAGTTTACACGACAGGTACAAATTGAAAGCCTATCAGGGAGAACAATAATTCATAACGAGGCGAAGGCAAAGACCCCGCCACCCCTCCTCCCCAGAAGCTGCCTGTTAGCTCGACCAACCACCCCTTCTTTTCCATCCCTCTCATCATTTCGTTTCACCGCGAGCTACGTTACTTCCGTGACAACGTAATCCCTTGAAATCCGGTTTTCCCCCGCGAAGAAGAATGATTTCCATAAACCTTTTAGCGGGAACGGGAAAACAGAATTAGCCGAGTTTGAAGGCGCAAACGGGCGACCTGGTAAACGAGAAACCTTATTACCGGGGAAACGTATCAATTGCGCGGGTCTTGTGCCGTGATTTAATTTTAAATTGGCCGCTCTTCGTTTTCTTACCTTGGTTGAAAATGCATATTTGCTTGTATCTAGAATGGTAAGAAAAAGAAAATGGTAAGAAAAATTTAAGAGAATCGAGGTAGAGATAAAAATATGAGTATGATCGTTAGCTAAAAAGATTTGTATGCTTATTTTTCGTACAAAAATATAAATTTTATTCAACATCATTTTTTTGAAACATGACGAATGGTTAAGAAATTCTTCGGTTTTCGAGGTAATTTTCAAAATAATTTTCTCAATTTTTCCACGAGTGAACACGAGTTATGGTATCGAGTTATTTGAAATCTGAAAAGAAATCGAAGGGGTTATTATCGAGGAAACTTGTTGTTAATTAATTTTATTTCAATACCAGGTCCAACTTTTATTAATAAAAGTAGAATAGAGTTTCGTATTGCAAGAAAAGACGAAACTTCACGATAAAAGTTTATCATAGCGCTCACACTTCTTTTTAAGTGCGACTCTTCAACTTCTAGTTTCTAATTTTTACGTAAACCACTCGATGAAGTTTTTCTCCTTTACTTCTTACTTCATCTTCCTCCACTTTTCAACTTCCAACGGCCAAGATTCCTCAATTTTTCACGATAGGGGGAGATATTTACTAAAAACATTCGATAACCATCCCCCACAATTTCTAATCCTTGAAATATTATAATTAATCCATTGATCAACTTCCTTCGAATGTTTCCAACTCTCTACTCGAATCTTTGTCGAAGTTCTTTTGACACTTGTCGAGGACAAAAATAAACGTCGTTTAAGGAAAACTTCGATTCACGATGAGATTCTTATCGATTTTATCCCGAGACTTTAATCCTTGGTTTGGCCTTCGAAAAGGGCAACTATAAAAAAGAAGGCCTACGTTCGTCAGTGGAGAAGGGTCGATTAATTCGATTAATTCAATCCCCGTAATTGCCTCTCATCGATCCTGTCGATTGTATCCAGTGTATTGTGCCAAGCTCTATTTTCATTGAATTCTTATCTTCGAAGAAACAGTCCCTCCCGATTCTTCATCCCCTTTTCCCCGAACTCTGAATCTTTTCCGACCAGTTTCTGCGACTTGGAAGATTAAGTGCTAGATTGTTTGCTCGATATCCATCGTGTGAACGTATTGTTCCGAATCTTTGGTTATTACAAAGGATAAGGATATTGGAATGGATATGCGAGTAGAATGGGAGGATCTTTTATTGGATTCGATAGAAGGGATGGATTGAAATCGCGAAAAATGGAATTGATTGTAACTTTGAAGTTAATTAGTGGATTATTTGGTTCGTGTATATCGTGCAAATAAATTTCCATGAGTTTTTTGTTGAGAATATCGTGCGATTAAAACGAAGGATTATTTTATTGGAAAACAGAAATATTATGATATCGAAGAAGGATATCGAAAGAAGATAAAATAATTTATTAATGATAACTTTTAATGGATTAATTATACGATGTATATTTTTCTTTTAATCAGTTGGATTACGAGATTTAATGAAATGATGGTAGTTGTATAATATTTAACAAACTTCAACTTAAATTTAATAATACATGGACTGTATAAAATTCCAATATTTCAAAGTTGGTAAAATTCTTTTGTAATAAATATCTAGTATGTTGATATCGTTTGTATAATTAAATATATATATATGAAAGCACTTGAATCGATTGTTTGGAATTGATAATGGATTACCAATCATAATAATGAATGGATGGAATATTTTAATAGTATTTGTTCCAATTTTTCGTAAATTTTTTAAATTCACGAATTTTCGACGAGTTTCCCTTTTATATCACGGAATCTGTTTACAGAAAGGTAAATAAATCGATCATCCACGAAATTCTGCCTGGAAAAATACCCTATATTTATTCGAAAAATAAAAATCCTTCGTCAAGAGAAAAAAATTCAAAGAAAAAAGATTTTCAGATCAAAATTAGTCAACTCAAATAAAACAAAAGAACAGATTAAGATTTATAGTTGGAGTTACAGTAAAATGATTCGAATTGTGAAGTTCAAATTTTTAATTTTGAAAAAAAAATATAGGGAAATCAATAAGAATTGCAATTTTAATCTACAGATTCATATTTCCTAAAATTAGTTTATTTTATAAAATGGAAACACGAGTGGAATGTGGAAAAACTCTGAGGATTATGATATTATACATTTTAAAACTCATATTACGATTTTCGAGGGAAATTTTATTTAGAAAAAAAAAAAAAAAAAAAGTAATAAAACTGTAAAACTTTTACATTAAAAGTTATAAAATTTAAATTGTATCAAATTAAAAAAAAAGTTGAAACGAAGTATTTTTAGAATTTAATATTTTTTTATTGCAAAAAACGAGAATATTTTTTTAATCAAATTACATTCACTCGAATCTTTTCATACAAATATGAACCAAAAAAAAAAAAAAAAAAATTCATATTTGCACATCGACACGTAATTGCCAAATTTTCTCCGATACCTATATCAATAATCTAATCCTTGTAATTCAATAATCTTTCGGTATCACATTCTATCACAGTCGAATTATAACCAACTTTAGATCAGAGAGCGAGAGAAGGATGTACAAGATGAAGTGTTTAATTCACGACAAACTCCTTATTAACAAAACGAGAACGAGAACGTCATCACATTCATCTCGAATCACCATTACTTATCAATCCAATTGAATTTCCACAATGTTCCACGCGATAAAACGAATGCAAACACCATCAAACCTGCATATATATAACCCAAGAGGACAGAGAGTATCCGAGGAGGGGTGGAAAGCTTAATTGACGAGGAAGGCGCGAAACGTAAAGTGCGCGTTAATTGCCAACATCGGTAATTACGGTACTCGAGGGGATGGTTGGCATTTGCCAAGCTTGGGGCGAGGAGCTTTTATTCTCTCCCCACGGATTCAACGTTGTTCCTACTACCGGTCTACTTCGTAAAGGATCGTCGATGATATACATATACACACACACACACACATATATATATATATATATATAACTTCGAATGGAAAGCG
>NW_006263447.1:603060-607779 GCF_000469605.1 Apis dorsata
CGAAAGTCGAGGACTAACCTAGATTTCAATGGACCTCGGCCTTAAAAAACAACTTTCCATCCCATTCACGATCATTTTGTCACGAGGAGCAGCCTCGTGACAACCGCTGGTTTTCGCCTCCTAATTGCCGCCGCTTCTGCCATTACCATAACCGTGTTGATGATGGCCGTGGCAACGATTCACCCCGTTCTCACCCCTCGACTGTCGCGAGAATGAAAAACCGTCGTGGCACCGGTCGTCACTCCACCGCTTGTTTTTTTTTCCGCGTAAATGGCCGCGTAATTAAGCCTCGACGATCTTAGCTTAGCTTGTTGCTCCTCTTCGTCGATTCCGCGCGGGACAATCTGTGCAGAATTGAAATGAAAAGTTCATTCAGCCTTCTGGATGAATTTTGATTGGCGGAGTTTCAATTGAAACGTATTTTTTTTTTTAATAGTTGGTTGATTTTTCTAAAGTAGTAATATAAAAATTTATTTTTTAACGGCTGAAGTTTAAGGAAAATGAAATCACAAAGATAAAACTATAAATTATAATTTCTTATTCAACAATGAATAAGATTTGTATATATATTAATTTTTATATCGAAATCGAGATTTGTAACATTAGAAATTTCTATTAATATAAATTGTAGTATTTTGTTAAGTGATTGAACTTTAAGTTGTCATCGTTCAGTTTCGATTTCTTAACGATCCATTAATCCATTTTATCTGGTTCTCTATTTTAGATAAAAATAATACCTTCTCCAATTCCTTACCAACCCTTTAGCTGTCGCTTCATGCATTTACGTCAACCAAACTTTCAGTCTTTTAATTGGAAACAAAAGAGAACGGATATTAAAGCTGGCAATCTTCTTTGTCAGTCAGGATTGTTATTTCCTTTGGAAAGCCTACGGCAAGCGTCTTTCCTTTTTTGGATTTTCTTGCTTGAAGTTTTCTCCTTTTTGTTTTCTTTCTTTCTTTTTCTATACATTTGTCGTTGCTTCGTCTATTCGATGAAACGATTCTCGAGGAAATTGCAGGAAACGAAAATGTTCGATCTTTAATTCGAGCCACGTATTTATCAAGTTCCTTGATTCTTATAGAATTGTGACCGAAAATAATGCTCTCTTGTTAGGCGATTCTTCGATGATCACGTGTACGCTTATTATTTTTATCGACTCGAATTCCCGTTTAAAAAGAGAATATATTCTCTTCGAAAGATCCCCTCCTCCTTTTTGTCAAATATAAATTACATTTCGTTTAAATTTCTCCTCAAAATACGAAGAAAAAGTAAGGAATTATAACATGATTAATTATCCGCAAACGAAGGGAAACGTCTTTCCCAGAAAACTCTTCCCCATTTATCCATTCAACGTCCCGTTGACACGGTTGCAGAGTACAACGCTTTTCCAACGAACACCTTCAGTAAATCTCACTTAGCGCTCGCTTATTAGAGGATCGAGCGAAAAAAGTCTTCTCCACACGGAACTGTCGTAATTGCTGGGAATTAGATCGGCTTCAACGTAGGCGAAGAAGGAAAAAAAAGAGAGAGAGAGGGAGGGAAAAGAAAAAGAAAGAGGAGCAAAGAAAAGAAAAAGAAAAAAAAGAATGGGGGAAAAAGGAGAACGCCAGGGGCACACGTCTTCGTGCTCGACGGCCACTTGAATGAACTTGTTAGCTGGTCGTTTCGACCGATTAAGCGTAATTAAGCCTATAATACGGTCAGACACGAAACTGTCGCCAATGGTGGAACAGTTGCTCGCTTCATTCACACGAGCATCGTCGCCGAGCTTGAACTTGGGTGGACACGAGGAGAATTATTTCAAGTGTCGTTCGTTTGAGGGGAGGGGAGGAGGAGACGAATTTGCCATCCACGCAATTAGGCTGGTTGGTTACAGGGTGTCGAGAAACGGATCACACGATGAATCTCATTAGGGGATGATCAGTAACTAATTTTGTTAACACTTGATAAATATTTTTGATGATTCTATGATTAATACATATATTAAATAATGATGGCTTGATTGGATGTAACAATTTTTTAGTGGCTAAGGAAATGAAAAGATGTGTAGTTACTGTACTTAATATTCGAATAATATTTGGTAAATACATGGGTATTAAATTAATTCAGATCTAAATATAGAATCTAGATTATTGAATCTTTTTTCAATCTTTTGTCCACGAAGTTTCCTGGAATTTTGTAAGAAGAAAATTAATTACGAGAAAATTACGTTGCACATAAAAGTTACTTTTATCCAGATAATAAAAAAATAAATTGTAGACCATCGAAAAATTTTTTATTTATTTTCCATTCTTAGATGAAATTGTTATATCAGGTAAATTTACATAAATGAACACTTGTTTAAAGCGCTTTTGTTATTCCATTAAATTTATCTGAAGAATATAGAATATTAAAACATAAAACAACACGGTCTTTATTATTTTAATTTCAAACTGATAATTAATATTCACTCTTATATATATATATCAAAATATATATATATCAAAAAAAAAAAAAAAAATAAAGAGGAAAAATCCATAAATTGGAATTACAAAAACTAGACAGAAAAATTTAAAAACATGGAATATCAAAATGCATATGAAACAATACATTCTGTATTAATGTATTTCAAAACAGTTCATTAATATTCGACGTTAAAAAATTTCTCAACTATATCAAATAAAAACATAAAAAAATAAAAAATGTAAAAAATAAAATAACAGTAAAGGGGTATATATATATATATATTTATATATATAAGAATAACAAGATAGGAAGTGTCAAAAACGTGAATTCCTCTAATTTTGGTGTGCTCGTTCAAACATTTCATCCATTTTCCACCTTACAAGCGCTCCAATTACAAACGTGTCACCCAGGCCAAGGGGTTAAATGAACCATGTCGGATGAAATATTCAACGAAAAAAAGAAAAAAAAAAAAAAAAAAAAAAAAAAAAGAGAGAAAAGAAAAGAAAAATCCTGCCCTTTTCTCGGTCGAGTTATGAGATGAAACGACAGGCTCCATATCCCTCCTTCTCCATCCTCTCTCGGCCAAGCTCACCCTTTCTCTCGTTCCTCGTAACGCAGGTCAGAAAATTAACAACGAACACCGAGAGAAAGGATTTGCAAAGGGTTAACCTAGATTTCAATGAAACCTTTGGTTTAAAGCGACCCTTTCGCTTGTCCACATCCACCCCTCGTGACATTCCTCCCTCTAATTACTCCGCGGATTCTGGCCGTTTCCTGGGGATGAAAAATTGCAATTTATCAATTGCATGATATCCATTATTTTTTGTTTATTATTTCTTATCTTAGATGCTATGGATATTCCACTGCTTTGTTCTTTCGTTAAACGACGACTTCTTCACACTAAATGCGACGATTTCACAACAAATTGATGAATGTCTTATTGATTCGGTACGATCCGTACGAAGAAGCAGGTTTTATTGCCTCTTCAAGATAATTGTGTCGATGCTCTTAATTGTGATCGATGTGCCCCTTCGAGTTATTCGATTAACGTTGCGGCCAATTTTTATTCTCAATTTATCGAGCTTGTCAGCCGCCTGGCGTTTGTTTTAGCGATCTTCTTCTTCTTCTTCTTCTTTTTCTTATTGATGGCGAAAGCGAGAAAATAAATTAATGGCCAATGGAGTTTCGAGTGGTGCTTTTAATGAGTGGTGCAGGTTCCACGATCGTTACACAATCGTCTCGATGTTGCGCGAAATTTTCACGAATAAAGCAGGCTGTTTCGTGGAGTTTGCAAGTTTTTCCATCGCGATATTTATCGCGAATCGATGCGATTTTACGCGCGCAGAGTCAACATGAGAGAAGAGGAGATGGATAAATTTTATCCTGGGATAAACCTAGTGAATTTTTTCGCTACTTTTATTCGTTTGATCCTCATAATCAAAACGGAACAATAATTTCATTGTTTATTTGAAATAATATCACGTAATTATACGTAATTGTTAACGCTTTGCGATTTTAACGAATGATGTATTTTTCTCCCCCTTTCTCTTCTTTTACATCCATTCTTGATTCTCGCGTAAAATAAAATTTGTTGGATAATTTCTCTTTTTGTTTAATCCCTTTTTATTAACCTTTGACAAAGCTTCCATTATGGATGGTATTGTTTGCACGTGAGAGGAAATATAATAATTCCATCGTCGCAATTTCTTTAAAGAATTTACCCAATGTATTATTTCCAAGCGAAATAAAGGGGAAATGGAATTTTGTCCACTTTAATTAAAATGTATCGTATATGAGTAAGTTAATATGGAACAATATGTCCCTTTGAATATAAACATCAGGCGCCAAGTTATAATCAATAACAAATGTTACGAATATATTTTCTTTACCTTAATTACTTTTTGACGAAACGAATTTATTAAATAACCGAAAATTTTTGCGAAAATTCAAATTCAACGAAACAGAGGATGGAAATATCTAATTAAATTCTTAAATTTTAACACGCCTATGCGCGCAATTAACAATTATGAATTATGGATTGTATGGAAATATTTATGGAGTATATTACGAAACATTTTATAAATTAATCTTGGCAAATTTTCACAAAATTAATTTTCCTCGAATTAATTAATTTTCATTTAAATAAGACAAGACATCGTAATCTAATAAACGAATAATTTTGTATAACTCGATAATTTTTCTTCCTGATTTCTATCTACCTTTTTTTTTTTTTTTATATACTATTTATTATACACGAAAATTTATTATCCCCTC
>NW_006263447.1:608261-612625 GCF_000469605.1 Apis dorsata
GCAAACAGATTTCGTGAATTTTCTCATCTCCACGCAATTGAATTAAACATCTCGATTCGCGGCTCATTTTCCCCTTTCTCTCTAGAAAGAAAAACTCGCGAAATATTCATCCGACCGTCCCGTTGAGCCGAGTTGAGAGATATTCTCCATCTTGTGAAAATCGTCTGCGAATTTCCGCGAGACGGTCGAGAGCGATGAGCTCGAAAACGAGTCTTTTAACGTTCCACGAGTCTTATGCACACTGGGGAAATGATGATATTTCATTCCACGCGACGATTGGTCTGCGACCATTCTTTTTCCTGTTGAAATATTTCGATATCCTCCTTTTATTCTCGAGCTAACGTCGATCGAGTTAAAAAAATCTTTGGCCAACGAGAATGTGTATATAATTTGAACAGATATTATTCGATAATAAAATATTAATTATTGCATTTATTACAAATACGTTGCGAAATAAAGAATTTGAAACAGGGTATCACGGTTTATAATAAATTCATTTTACGAGGACGATATTTTTGGTCGTAAAATATCCTCCGTTCTTAAACTTAAGAATCAATTATTTACTTGAAGCAGTTGTTTCAGTTGGAGATATTTTTTTTAATTCGTTCTATTCGTTTTATACGAATTTAAAGAAGATAAAACATGCAATATCTCTCTGTTAGCAATTGTTTATTTTTATTTATGAAATTTTGTTAATTAATTTCGAATTAAGATAGATATCGATGATGTGAGAGATCATTAATTTATCGAGAGTGAAAAGAAATTTTCACTGGAAAATTATGTAAAAATTCTACAATATTAATCCTGAGTTTAAATGGTTTCAAAACTGGATACTGTAAATACATTATAATTCGATTTTACACTCACTTTACTCGTCACATCGAGTCAATAATAATTTCCTCCACTTTTTTATCCAAATACCGAATAAAAGCAGAGGAAAGAGTGAGAAGAAAAATAAAAATGAAGAGCTATTCATCTTGCAAATAACGAAAAGAAAGAAAAGTTGAAATACTCTGTAGATTCATCTTTAATATAGCTTTCTTTCTTTCTTTCTTTCTTTCTTTTTTTCCAAGAAACTTGGAAGCTTAACTAGCTATGCAGATATCGACGGTTCATTACCGAGACTGTCGGTAATTAGATCAATCGGCTTGGATCGTTAAGAAACAAGCGGTAATGGCCGACAAAATATTTGTCCACCGGCCAAACTTCAGAAAATCGGTCTCAAAGGAATCGCTTAATTACTAATGTCTTTCTTCGAGAGAGTTCCTTTCTTTGTTCGCCAATGATCAAAGCGCTCGAATAAGAATTGAAGAAATAAAATGGGGAGGAGGAGAAAAAAAAAGAAAAAGAAAAAGAAAAAGAGAAAAAAAGTGGAACGAGACGAAGAAAATGCAAGAAGCGGTAAAACTGTGTAGAAAGTAGAAATAGAAATACGTTGGTGGTGGTTCGAGAAAAAGTTCCTGGAAATTATTCAACCGTATGATCGCTTGAGGAACTCGCTACGAATTCATTTGCAGGGGTGCACCGCCATTGATCTGTTCGACGAGGATCGAGTTAATGAGTCGCGAGCCGAAGAACAGGATCATCTACTTCGTCTCGAGTTATCGTCATATTTTAACTTTTAAACCGGAGCACAGACCAATATTGGCCGATCGTGGCTACTTATTCTTTATTTTCCTCGTGATTTCTCTTTTCCCTCTCTCTCTCTCTTTTATCGAAAATAAAGTCATTCGTTTATCTATTATTCACACGAATATATAATAAATTTTCGACAATTTTATATGGAATTTATGTAATAATTAATTCGATTTATTTTTCTTGTGTGTCTCGATTTTTCATTCTGATGATTCTATGATCAAAATTTTACAATTTATAAAACAAATAAAAAATGTTAATACTAGCATTGCAGAGATATACTCTTGATCTGTTCAAATATACTTGATACACTTGAACTGTCCAAGTTATCTTAGTAGTACTGTCTCACTTGAGCTCTGCAGCTTAGAAAATCTCTCGTGATACCTTGATATTAGAGTTCGCGAATATTAGCCTCTCAAACCTGGCAAGAGGTAATCTCTATTATCCGTACATCTACTTCCAGCTTATCTGCTTTCCTAGTTTCTTTTTTTTTTCTTTAAATCGTCTTATTAAACTTGATCATCTCAGAGACGATTGAAATATTTCTTCATACCGATCAGAAATCTGTGTCCAAAAAAAAATATAATCCATCATTTGCCTCTCGTGGCAATTAAAAGACAAAGGCGGACAACAATCGCAAGAACCTCTCTCCCTCTCTCTATCGATCTAAATCGAGGAGATCTGACAAGAAACAACGCGATAAAAACTCGTCCTCGTTCCCACTTCTTACTCACATACAACCCTCTACCCTTCTACCCCCGATTATCCAAGAAATCCTCGTCGAGAGTTCGCGAAAGCTGGTTCGAAGGTAAGTAGCGGCTTAAAGGAACGATTCGAGGATAAAATCAAAGTTGAGAAAGAAGGAAACGGGTCGGTCGTTGAGTTGAGGCGGTGCGCGCAGGGAGAGGATGACTCTTGCGCAGAGAAAGGAGAGATCCGCTTTTCCATTGGCGTGCTTAAGCCAGACCTAGGAAACGTCTTAATTGGGGCTTAAGGGCAAAAGAAACCGTGGGTCACTGTATTACAATCGGAGCCGGGCTACACAATCGTCGATTTCATTAAGCTACCAACCGGCCACCGTCGTTTTTCTCCTCCTTCTCTCTCTCTCTCTCTCTGCCTCCGACCGAAGGTGGGAAGAATGGCAGAGGTGGACCGCTCATAAATACCTGGCGTCTTCGAATATCCCCGCCGAACTTCCCTGCTCGTTCGGCCGGGTAACAATGCATCCATTGAAAAGGTTGAATGGCCAAACCTCGGTTCTTGCGGTTCTCCAGAGCGGGAGGAGGAGAAGGAGGACGGTCCAAGTGGCGGCGGGTTGCCACAGGTGCACGAGCGGATCTTGGACGTGTCCGGGATGATGCACGGCCAGAGGACGATACCTCGTGGAGGAAGACGCTTGCAGGGTGAATGGGGGAGAGAGTGCCTGTGTGTAAACACCGCCACTGATCGAATGGTTCTCTTTTGGTCTGGTTGAGGTATGGGTAGGCTGCTTACAGATTCGTGAGGAGCTGGGAATTTTGACGATGAAGGAGTTGCAGATGGAATTTGGATTTTAGGAAAGGGTGTAAAGGTGTACATGGTATAGGTTTTGAGAGGAGATAAAGTAATTTTTTGGATTGGAAAATTTGTTATTCGAGAAATATGAAAGAATTGTAGATGGATTGTTTGGATTCTTGTTTTTCTTGAAAATTTTAGAATTTTTTTGATATCGGATGTTTCTTATAGATACACTTTAAGTGTTCAAATTTGATAATCTTGTGATGATCTTTCTTATGATATTAAACTTATATTAAAATTACGGAATAATATCTTTTCAATGATAAAATTATAATCAAATTTCTTAATTCGTAATTGGAAATATCATTTGTGAAATAAATCTCGAGATAAATTGATCATTAAAATTGTTTGCCACTTAGAAGATTAACATCTGTTACGAATGCTTTAATTCGTTCGTTTCTTTTCTTACAAATTATAGGTCATCTCAACATGAAGATACAGATGAAATGTACTACGTGGACCATGAATTAGTTCAATCAGATCCCTCGATACTTAATTATATTCTCGTTCGAATATTCGTTATCTTAATTGATGCATATACACGAGTCGGGCAAAATGTATGAATATTCATTGTCGAGATCACAAACATCCTATTTATTATTATCCGAACCGTATAAATCTGCAAGTAGTTTTGAACTCTGCTTTTTCTGCGTAATTAATTCATTTTCACATCCATGGAAATTTTCTCCGTAAATTCGTACTCCGTAAAACTTTATCCCGTCGAAACATTCTGATGTTTAATAATATTCACGATATTCGTTCAATTTTTCAAAACGTTTCGTTAGAATATAAAGTTTGATTAGTTGTTTGATTAGTTATTCTAATGTTTTACCTTTTCGAGTATTTAATTAACAAATTAAATTAATTTGGAATAACAGAATTTCTATTCTAATTTATAACATTACAAGATTTATTGTTTCGCGTTATTATAATAATCTTAGATAGATTATCTTTTAAAATTTTTCTGCTGATTTTCACATTTTTTTATCATCATTTTTATCATCTTTATTTAAAAAAAAAAATGGTAATCCACGAATCAATTTACAAGTAAGAAACATTTATGGGATGCGAAGAAACAACGTCTTTAAGCGAATCATTCGGCGAAAAATGCTGCCACCCTTTTGTTCTCACGCGATTCTTCTTTCTTTCTTTTTTTTTTTTTTTTTTTTTTT
>NW_006263447.1:612751-616829 GCF_000469605.1 Apis dorsata
TTTCTTTTTTTTATTACGCGATCAGATACCAGGAATGGCAAATGCGGGTAGGAGATGGAAAGAAAGGGAAGCCTATGGGGAAGAGGATAAGATGAAGCGGTGGATCGCGAGGAGAGAGAGAGAAAGAATATTGCGTAAACGAGGCTGTGGAAGAGAGAAAGAGCGAGACGAAGAGGGATGGTGAATTTAAAAAGGAGGCACAGGCTGTTGGTGGAGAAATTGAAGGACAGGCGTTGGAGAATAGGCTGAAAGTAGTGTGCTAACAGCTTTGATGATCTTTCAGCTGATTATACTGGGTGATTCGTTAGGAAAGAAACGGTCGAGTAATCGAATCTTTATTTTCTTTCGTCGAATTAATATTGGTGTTGTTTCACAATTTTATTTTATTAAAAGATCATTAGAGATCGAGAGAAATAGAATAAGTTGATAATAATCTCACCAAAAAGATTGCATTCTATTTATATTTTCTAATGTTCTATAGATCATTATTATTATTCATTATTTCTTTTTAAAAAACTTGTTTTTTCTTTTCCATTCTATATCTCATTGTATATCATCGAATCCAGATTTAAATTTAGAAAATTTAGCTTTCGATTTTTCGATAAAAGATTGCTCACAATTGAAGGATCAAGATTATTGATAAAAAAAATATCAAAGAGGAATACCAGGTTCATTTATTTTATCTGTGATGATTATAAATTATACGCACGTTTCGCGAGATCGATTGTCTAGTTTAAAGAGATTTTAATATCAAGGGAAGGAGTATTACAACGCGGTCGGATTATATACTTGGCTTAAAATTCAGGAGAGACTTCATGCGGAAAGGCGAAATTCCCGTGGGTGCTATATCGTCAGGCTTATAGCACGTTTCCCTGAACGAGATATGAACTATTCCTTGCAATCGATATTTCATGCATATACATGTGTACACCTTGCTAATAATTTTACCAGTAGCCCCAGTATAATGAAGAATTTTACGTGGAGGGAATATATCACGAATTCGAATTACTAGTGGGATTCAAATTAAATAAGTTAAAACAAGGAATAATATTCGAGATTCAAGAATACGTATCTCGTGGAAAATATCTTAATTGAAATTAAAATTTCGCAAGATGATAGAAAAATGTGAATATAAATATGTATTCAAGGAAAGGAGCGATGTCTTCCACCCCTTTTCCCAGGTTTTCGGATTCAAACGATCGTATGCATATCGATGCATTTCCAAAGAGTTGTAAGTTGTTTTTCCTGTCTCGTGTCAACCGATCCATATATTAATCCTGAAGTCACGTTTTACGAAAAAGTCGGTGTCGTATCTCGTGGGATTTCCGCGTAAAACTTTTGCGACAGAGTGACGTAATCGAAACCAACTTGCCTCTTCGTTTTCGTATTCTTTTCTTGTTTCACGGTGGATATCGATGGACAAAGATCAGCCAGAGAACTGGATAAAATGTATAAGAATAGCTGAAGTAAGAAGAACTTTCAGATTTCAAAAATAATTATCTACGATTTGAGATGTTTTTATGAAATACCTGTAACTTTTTCATTCTCATCAAATTACTTCTTCATACTTGCTACATAAATATTTACAATTCTCTCTTTTCTTCAACCAAAACATTAGAAACATAAACAATTTTGATTTCTGCGAATTCAATATTCATCTTATATCATCCTCGATTCATTATACACACAATATTTTCATTGCGAACAAAATTCTCCAATTCTATGTATAACAATTTTCAATTTCTGTTTTGCAAAAATAATCGTTCCTTCTCGTAATCTTCCATCACAGAGAAGGGAAGAAACAACAAAAATCGTAAACGTTATTCCAGAATTACAATCGACGCTTGCACACCCCTCTCGAGTATCGAATCTCGCGAGCCACTTATCGCGATCGATCGATCATCAGCGGCGGCGAATAACAATCGAGGCGCAGGGATGATCGAGCAATTAAACCGTGATCCCCTTCCCCCGACGGGTCGTAAATTGCTCAGGTGTCGTGCGACCTGTGTATGGAGCGGCGGCGTTTCAATCGAAAGTTTCGCATCGCAGAGATTCGGAGTTCTGTATCGGGTACTTCATAAATCAGTGCCGCCTCGAGCGCGAACGCCGTCCAAGATCGAAGGATCGTATTCTCATGCTAAACAAAGTAATCATGCGAGCCATTCGTCAAAGCACGGGAACAAACGGGTCCCACTCTCGTCCGAATTCCAAAAACAGCAGGCCACCGCATTGGCCCGGTTTCAACTCGGCAACCATCCAAGCGAGGAAGCGAGATTCTAATGAGGCTGAGAGAGAGAGAGAGAGAGAGAAGGGCCGATGGCACGGGTCCCTGGTGCGCACCGATCTCGATATAATACGTTCGATTCGGAAATACTTCGTATGTCCACGCGTGGCAGCTTCCTTTGATTCATGAACGTCGTCGAGTCTTGTGTATTTTATTATGGGATGGGGGGAAGAAGTATTAATGGAAATAATTTGATATTGCGAGAGAAAAATTTCGAGACAAAGTTTGTTGTAAGAACATGGGTTGTTCCTTTGAAATTTCGATGATGGGAAGAGTTGTATTAGAATGGAATATTTTGATATTGAATTATTGGAGCCAAATTTCGAGATAGAGATATAATTTCAATCACGAAAACTAATCTAAAATGTATCAAGAAATTGTGAAATATCGGACTGGAGTGTAATTATTATGATAGAAATTTAGGAAAAGGGTTAACAAATTTGCCATTGACTCGTTTAAAATGTACGAAATTACCATATCATCTTAAAGTATGGATATTTGAATGATCGTGATGTAGTAAGGTTGTTTTCTAAATGTGAATTATCACGTAAGTGGTTTTTTGTATGTTTGATTTAAGAGAATCGTGTAGAGAGATAGTAATAGTGGTCAGCAAAGGAAGATCGGAAGGAAGAGAGGAGGGTTGAAGTGGATAGTACATGTGGACTTGTCAGTAATGTTATTTAGAAGGGTTCCTGAAGATCGTAGCTAGGGATTTGTCTGGTGTTACGATGAGGGATTCAGTTTCTTACGACTTAGAGAGACTTTTGTTGTTTTTCTGTATAAATAAGGATAAAATATCCGAATTTGATTTGAATATTATCCAATTTTAATTAATTTTTTAAATTTCTTTTGTCGAAATATTAAAACCTTTTTTATTTGTTGAAAAAAAAGTAGATCATAAATATTCTATGACAGTAACGACGTTAATTTCTCTGTAACATTGTTTAAATGTGACATATCAAGCTTTATATAGTTCCTATTGAAAAAAATGTTTTTCGTATTCTGCGTTATTTCGTGCATCAAAATTATTCTTCATTTAGCCATTACCAACGACTGGCGTGCACGAAATAATAAGCACTAATTGGCCGTGTAACATGCGTTTTTACGCGTCACAGAGAAAAAATTCGAAACAGTGAAAATATCGATGTTACGTACAAAATCGTTTAATTTCTTCTGAAAATAATTATTCGATGAAAATAATTCGACAATAATTATAGAGATTATTGATTCCTTGATTCTTCTTACCTCGAGTATCTTTGCCATAGTTAAAATGGAACTTCAGTTTGAATTTCAATCGATAACCACCCTATCATCCTTCAGCTTGGATTATTCATTGAAGATGTTTGCTTTGTTATATTGCTTTCGTTATTAAAGTTGTATTAAAAAGTTCGATATTGTCGAATTTACTTGACAAATGTATCTAAAAAAAAATTGTGATGAATTAGTTTTAGAAGAGAGAATTTTAAATTGACATATTATTTGGCGAACAAGTTATAAGAAAATATGTAATATGTATATTTACTTGTATATTTTTATCGAAAATTCTTCAAAAACCATTTCAAAATCCATACTCTACTGCTTCTTCCTAAAATCAAGAAGTCAATCCAAATTTTAACATTCAGATAACGTTGATCTAAATTCAAACAAATACCTAAGCTTTCCACCCTGATTCTTTCTCAAGCCTACGAATCCTCTCCATCAACCTTTCGACTCATGACGAGCGTGAAATTTACAAATGTTTTCTGTTCACGATATATCTTTCTGTCGTCGGAAAAAAAAAAAAAAAAAAAAAAA
>NW_006263447.1:617113-619318 GCF_000469605.1 Apis dorsata
CAGGGGTTGCGCGTATATCTCTATGCGCAGGGTGTATTGGACTGTTGGCGCGTTTTCGTCGCCCTTCGTATTTCCTATTTCCGCTCCCCGATATTATACGCCGTCACGTCTTAATAAATTTACGACCCCTGCTTCGATTGCTTGCGGCATTGCCCATTTTAATGTCGAATTCGTATGGAACCAGAGAGACAGAAAGAAAGAGAGAGAGAGAGAATAAAAAGAAAGATGGGATAAGATATTGGAAGGAGAACACATTGTATGGAATGAAACGAAATAACTTCTAATAGTGGGGGGATGGAAATTGATTTATGTAGTGATGTTTATTTATTGAGTAATTAAAACTTGAAATTGGAGCAACTTATTTTTTTAAGAAGGATTCTCAAAGGATTGTTGTATTTCTGTTAATGTTTAAATTATAAATTCTTAGTAACGAGAGAGACGATATGGGAATGCGATGAAAAATTCTAGCAATTAGAAATTTTTAAAAATTCTAACGATAGAATGTTTAGGGGAAGGGGGTAATAATACTATAAATGAAATTTTAGTATTAAAATAAGAAAGATGTGGAAGCACAAAATTGAAATTCCAGAAGTAGAGAAAAATAATATAAAGAAAACCATAGCAATAAAGAAAGCAATAAGAAATTCCACAAGCATGAAGACGATGAGAAGGATAAAAGTAACAATAAAATGATGAGAGTACAAAGGAAGAAGAAAATAACGCCAATGAATTTCCAAAAGATACAGAAGTCAAATTTCAAACTACTCTCAAAGACGATATAATCTTTAAATTATTATGATATCCAATTAATCAAACACAATTTTTGTTAAATAATTTACTAGGAAGTAAATTAAATTACCTCCTTAGTATTTATTTTTTATTAATATTATTCTATGAAAAATTAATTTCAATTTTACTTCGTCCAATTTGTTCAATTCTATTAATATTAATCCTGAAACAATATTCGACAATATTCTATCAATAATAATCATAGTTAATCGACGAAGATAATTAAGATAATTTCGAAAATTATTTACCTATATAACCACCCTGTATATAACGCGACGCAACCGAACTATTGCATGACTGGTATACATATATGCATTAAATTCCAGACTTGGTTAACCGGTTAGTTATCTAGCTGGCAGGATCGAAGCCACTCTGCTCTCCAGCGACACGCGCCGCCGCTTTTTACGCATTAATCTGCCGCGATCGATCGTTTAATCCGGATTAGAGTTACGAGTGACACGGTTGGAATAAGTAATTGAGCGTGATCCCGCCGGTTGCAATTTAATTTCTACGTTACTTGCGTCTTCTACGCATCCTCAATCTCGGTCTATATCTCTGGGACTATCTCTATTATCCTCTTGCGAAAATTGTGGATGTGGAGATGCTAGAAACGTCGAAAGGTTAATTAGACTCTGCTCTGATTTGCTAAGAGCAATTAAGATGTTTTGGAAAATTATTTTCTACCTTGCTGTTTACAGGATAGAGGATTAGATGATTTTGGTTTATCTTCAGCTGATTTTTGGAAAAATTTGGTGCATCGTAATTTATGGATCTTTCGAAATCACATTTGATATCTCATAATTAATATAATTTCATAAACTGTTCTTTCGATATTATATTCTTTTAAAATAATGTGTAATAATAGTAGTTTTATTTTTGTTCCAGGTAAGTGGCAATGAAGTGTTCTACTTCTACCTCTCTTTCAACTGCTATGTAAGTAATATTAAATTATTTCAGTGTAATGGAATTTATTTAACGTTGAAATAATACGATTTATCGTACCATTAATAATTTCATTCGGATGTAAAAGAACATGGGTTTCTGCAATTATTGTTCTTCGAATCTTGCGTTCCTAATTTCCTCGGAATCGAACAGAAAAGAATTAATTAAGAACGTATCGATGCATGGATCAGTTAATTTCGCATAGTAGAAATACCGGAAATTCTTGTTCGGAAATTACTTTCTTACTTCTCATCTAGAATCACTTAGAAAACCGCATTGGGAAAATTTAATGAATTACTATAATTATTCGACGAATCGAATAATCGAAAAATTTCTACCTTCACTAAATTTGTAAAAAAAAATCCAAAATACTCCACTAAATTAATTCTTTTCTTCCAACAAAATATAACTAATTTAATTTTAAAACTATTAAATACGATTACGCAAATAAAATGACATTTAAAAAAAAAAAAA
>NW_006263447.1:619585-628982 GCF_000469605.1 Apis dorsata
CAATCCGCTTGATTCGCGTCAAACAAAAGAGGGAAGACAAAAAAGAAGGAAAGGAAGAAAAGAATTAAAAAAAACTAAATCACGAGAAAATTAATTCTCCGTCGCATAATTTGCTCGTAAAGGTAATTTTCTCCCGGCATGAAACGCGATTTCGCTAATAGTTCCTTTCACAATCTAGCCGTCCAACCTTGTAAAAATTTCATCAAAAATTTCAACCCTCGTGCACGTTCAACCCTCGTTCCGTTCTCGAAATGTGGACACCAGGACACCCAGCTACGTGGAAAACGGGGCCGGGCATACCCTCGTATCTCATTTACTTAATTATACGTTAGCCGATAAATCCGGTAATTATCACAGCGCGTGTACGTACGTACGAGGGAGGGGGAGGGGGCGTTGTTTCGCGGATTGTTTGCACGAATAATTAATTAGCCGAATTTATCCGCGAGATCGATTCGAGCCACGGGCTATCCAAATATCAACAACGTGACACGGCATCACTTTGGAAGCGTCGCGTCGTTTCGATGTATTCCCAGCCATCGTTCCGCGTGAGATCGCATGTCGAGTATGGTTTCCTGCTTCGCGATCCTCTCCCCTCCCCCCTTTCAATATAAGGTATTGACATTCTCGGCGGGAAGTTCTCGGTATCGAAGTTGGATATTGGATGTCTGCGATGGATTCTTCGTGGAAGGATTGAATGGGCGAGGGTAACGGTTGTGTGAGGGTGAAGAAGGGGGTGAGAAGAGCGTTTGGATTAGGATAAATGTCGAGAAATTTGGAAACAGGATGAAAGGGTATTTTGAACGGGTTCGACCGAATTTTATCTCTTTTTGATGCAAAGTCACTTTGAAAATGGATATTTGTGCGTTAAAGTTTTCTTTTTCTATTTTTTTTTTTTTTTAATTAACAAAAGTGCAAAATCGAAGATTTAATTATCGTGAAAGTAGCAATAGATAGTTCATAAGAAAATTCTGTCATTCTATAATTTTTATTTCACATTGATTTATTGATTTATCGTTTCCAAAAATATTTTTCTTTTGCTGTTCGTATCTTGCACTTGGTTTTGTTATAACGAATCCAATATACAATGATCATTTATGATATAATAGTTTTAGATGAAAAAGAAAGCTTTAGCTAATATAGTAGATATTTTTCGTAGTTTCTTTGGTAATAAAAAAAAAATTTAAACAAACATGTGATTAATTCAAACGCGCTGGACAAGGAGTGAATACGAGATCGAGAGTGATGGTTTCCGGTTCGTTTCATTCGTCCACTTCTGGACTTTTCCGGCGTTATTCCATAAATTTATCATGGAGAGGGAGGGTCTCAGAGCATTCCTTCTCGCCTAGTTTTGCTCTTGTTACGCGAGGATATCGATGGAAAGACAAGGTCTGGCCGGGGCAAGATAAATTCGTTCACGGTTGACGCGTTAATACGCGTCTAGATGGTCGAGCTCAATGCTGCATGCAACGCGATATCGAGCCGAATGAAAAACAGAAGGATCAATGTAGTGTGATAATCTTACGATGTCAACGTGTCAGGTGAAAGGCCGTCCAAGATGATATATTCGCTCTTGTAGTCCGAGATTTTCATTGTCCAACGTCCAATTTTTTTTTTCTTCCCAAAAAAGACTTTTCTCTTTTTATTTATTTCAAACAGCGAGAAGGAATGATCAAAATAAATTGTGAAATTTATATAGCGGTGGTATATACAAGGTGTGTTGTTGGAGCTTCTTATTCATTCGTGATTATTTATTAATTAACTGTTGTGAATAAGAAGAGAGAATTATAAGGAGAAATAGTGAAACTTGAGAGAATGAAATTGTGCAAACGAAGGAAATAAACGAAGGAAATAAAATAGAAAAATTAATAATTGTATGACTTACCGAGCTGTATTTTTGTACTTCTTTTTACTTTAATGAAAAATAATCCTAGTAAGAGAAGTGCTCGTAAAACAATTAATTTTTTAATGAACAATCCATTGCTTAAATAATTGCCATTTTAAATGTAATATTCCTCAGACTTCTGGGTCTTCGTTCTTCAACAAAATTCAATAAAGAGATCCTGAAAAATTGAAAAACTGAATTTCGCATTTTATCTGATCACGCAACTACAGTTGCACCAAGATATATAGTTTGCTCAATAACCAATTAAAATCGTAGAAATTGGAAGCTGATACTTGTCGAATTGTTCTGTTGAAAAGAGAAGAAAAATAATAATAATATTGAAAAACATGAGGATTGTGAAATATTTATTTAACATTATAGTTAGGGAGATTTAAAAAAATTAATTAAGAAACGATCTGAAATAATAAACTTTCCAATTTTCCACTCATTTTTTTATTTTCTTAGTGAGATAGATTTACCACGAAGATCAGTGGATTTGATTTAAATTTATTTGGATAGATTTGTTGATGAATTCGAACGGAATGGCTTATTAATTAATTTCCTCTCTCGAGATCTACGAAATGAAAATTCAAGCAATTTATGGCATTTCGTATCTTCTATTAAATTTGCAATTTAAACAAGATTTAAAAAAGATTTCATTATTTTAACAATTCTATAGAATAAAATATCAAGCCTTAAAGGAATTGGAGGATTACACGATATCTTTGAAATTGAATCGAAAGTTGGAATCTGAAGTCATTTAACTGTGATAACGTTACTATTGTATCGGAGATATAGGTCAGATCCGTTGTGGATGACATCTCATGTAATTTCGATTCTAGCAAAGATACAATGGATTCATAATCGGATATAGTCCACAGCTAATTTACTATTTCTCATAGTTGAATTATTATTAAAGACAGCCATTTCCATCAAATCTTTGGTCTCGGTTCTACAATGGCTTTGATCCAAACTTGTGCACAGTAGACAGAAATGCAATTTCATATAAAACGAATAGACTGTTAAATTACGTTCCCGTTATGAGATCCCCCTTGCAATACAAATAAATCATTTTAAAGTAGTGTATGATATAGCGAAATGAATATAGAGAGATCAATTAAAAGGAAATTTCACATTTTCCAGAAATAATTTTATAAAAACTGGATACTCAATTCTTTTTATAATATTCAAAAATCACAACCATTAGCCAAAAAAAGATAAATAGAAGTGATTATACAAAGCAAATGATCATTAGCACAAATTGCGAGTAACCATCCTATCCTGTTTCATTCATTAACAGCCAAACCCATTAAAATGTTTCATCTTCTTTGTTCCGTCTCAAGATAAAGAATAATTCTATCTCTGGAACAAAAGAAAAGAAGAAGAAGAAGATGAAGGAGAGAAATAAATAAATCATCATTAGATTTACCAGAATTCTGGAACACCATCGAATTCCAGAAGAATTCCCCTTCACATCCCTTCGTGTAACCCCCCATCCTCACCCCCCATGTATCACAAAGAACTTTCCACACTC
The DNA here is from genome assembly GCF_000469605.1 of Apis dorsata. NCBI lineage: Eukaryota > Metazoa > Arthropoda > Insecta > Hymenoptera > Apidae > Apis > Apis dorsata. The sequence continues at coordinate 623,002 of NW_006263447.1, forward strand.
GTTCGAATTCGCTTTGCAATCAATTGCCGCGAGTTTACCTCCGTCACCTGTTGTACGTGGTCGCCTTACACGTGTCTCGAATGCGATATCTCGGCCCCTCGGTTCCGTTCCGATTGAACCAGCTAGAGGGCGACACGTGCCGCTCAATCCTCGGGGAAACAAAAGCGCTTTCCTCCACCCCCTCTCACGGCGTGTCGCTGTCGAAGAATGGATGACCGCCTCGTAAATTACGTAGTAGGTGTACGTCCTCGTGGGTTACGTTCGAGATATTGGTAGGTGGGTTTTGTCGAACGAGAAGGCGGACAAATCATGTTGTCGATAGGGCGTCGTCGGGCGGCGTCGCGACGCCTTTGAAAGCGGGTTTGGCCTAAGTCCAGATCCGGTTCCGGGATACGCGCGAACGGCCAACGTTGAACCGGAAGTGGAGGATTCACGCGACACGCGTTATTGCGTGGCACGCGCATTTTAAAGTTTAAGCGTAAAGGAAGCAGCGTGCACGGTGGTCCTGAAGAATAAATCGATTTTGAATGTATGGAACGAATATTGCGGTATCAGGGAAAAGAAATGTTGACGGTACATAACGAGTCGGTTTTTCTTGAATTTGTAATTATCGATAATGTACACAAGCGTTTTTGTTAATATTAATTTCCAAATAGAAATGTTAAATATTGGGATTTATTTTTGTATGTAAATATTTGTGCTCCTAAATTTGGATTGTTTGCAATTACTGAAAATTTGTGTCTCTAATTAGTGTTTGGTTTCATTCGATATTGGGAGGGAAATATAGAGGATGTTTTGAGTAGAGAATAATATATTTTTACATAATTCTAATGATATTACAGTTTTCGTAAGAAATAAATAATTTATTTTCTTAATTTTTTCTTCGACAAAATAAGATGAAATATTTGTCTTAAAGTATATTTCATATCAGAGCAAATCAAATAAGGGTACAGAAGAAGAAGGTATAGATTCAAAAGCAATAGAAGATAAAATATTGATATAGTGATTCTTTAAATATATTTCATATTTCTGTTATAGATAAGCTCTTACAGACATTTGTATTTTTACGTAATTTCGATTTTACGCAAATATTTATAATTCTTTAAAAAAAATATAACTAAAAATCGGAAATATATTCAGCCTGAGTTTTTGAAAGGATACCGATACGCATTTATATTTGAAGTTGTTCAAACGAGAAATATTTTTTTTAACGCTGCACACACTTCGTAAAACTTGGTATTTTCAAAGAAATAGTTCTCTGATCGGGAAGAATTTAGAACTTACCGCCAGATATAAATTCCTTTTTATCGAGTATATCGTACCACCTTACGTGGCTCGCCCTCGAGTTAAATATAAATTTCCTTTTATGGAATTGGCACTGCCTCGGGTACGTGAGTACGCCTTTCCCTCCCCTCTTCCAAGGCTTTGCGTAAATCCAAAAGATTCGTCCCCCGTCGTGCATTCGAAATTAATTTTCCATCGAAGAGAAGAAGAAGAAGAAAAAAAAAAAAGAAAACAAATATATTCGCAAACTATTCAATTTAAAATAAAATTCCTAAAATAAATTCTCATCCCTTCCCTCCTCTTATATCGAATAATATTATACCAATACACATTTACGTACGCGAAACAAACAAATATTTCCTACAAACGAATAAATATACGTTCATTCATTTTTTTTAATTCGTTCACGATTTTCTTAATTCGTTCTCGTTCGAATTGGAACGAACGAGAAGGGAAGAAGAACACGAACGGGAGAAGAGAAAAGCCGATAAAAAGGGGGAGGGCACACGTTCGAGAACGCGATTCCCCTTTTTCAAAGCGCGCGATGATTTTCATGCGGAAATTCGATCGGAACGGGAGGAGGAATGGCGGGCATAGAGAAACAAGCGTCTCGCCAATCGAGGCAGTCGATTCTGACGCGCAATCCTCGTTGAAATTAGGTTCTGTCGTACCTGGCTGACGTCCCTCGTATTGACAAAGAGGAGGCTAGGGCCGAGAGCGAGTGGCGTTAGACCGAGAGGAATGGAAATGGCGCGATGGAGAGAGGATGGGGGAGGAAGGTAGAGAGAGATAGAACAGACGTTTCGACGGGGGTTGGGAGGGGGAAGGGGAGGGCGATTGGAGGGGATGGGATACAGAGAAAGAACGGAAAAACTCAATCTAGGCATAAATCATGCGATATCGATTTCGCTGCCAACTTTCCTCGCTGCCGCCCCCGACATATCAGAGATTCATCCTGTGACGCGGCAATAACATCTCTCACCGGCATAAAAATTCAACTATACATCAAACTGTCATATATAGCGCCGTATTTGTACCTATCTCGCTGATATTTCCTCCGTTCCACCCTCTACCATTCTCTCTCTCTCTCGTTCTCGTTCCTTGCTTCTGCCAACCCCCCTTTTTCGGATATTCTCTCCTTCGCTCTTGAACGATCGCGTACACTTTTCCATGAAATGGTGCAGGATGTATATATGTGTCTTATTTATATATGTGGATGTTTAAAGACACGCAGAGATTTGGATACTAGTTTTGATAGATCAGCTAGTTTTGATCATAGAAAGATAGTCAATTAGGAATGATAATATATTATAGGTTATAAAAATGATATTTTCTTTGCATTCCTTCTAATCTTCAGTTTTCTATATCTTTTCTGTAAAATATAATCGATATTTTATAATAAAAATACGCGCACTCGAGATTTCTTGTCTCTCAGAATTCTGAATATTCAAAGGAGGAGTAAAAAACAAACTCAACGAACTATTCACAAAACTTTTGATCCGCAAAGCACGCACAAAGATTGGGTGCACTCTGTCTCAGCCACCCCCAGGCGTTTCCTACATCTTTTTCTCCCCGCGAACAAACATCGCGACTTCACCTCTCGTTTTTCTTCTCTTTCTTCGACCATTTCAATCCTCCTCCCTCGTTTTCTCTCATCCCACAATCTTGGACAAGTTTTGCGGTGGTCTCAAGACTTCTTCATACTCAATATCTGCGATTGTAAGTTCAGATACCGGTCAAATTCCCAGAACGGAAGCCCCACTTGATCGTATCCTAGACGACGACACTGCATATATCCACTTCCTCTTCGTCGATTCTTTGGAAAATTTCTCGTTTTTGGGTTCGAGTGTTGCTTGCTGAATAAGTTTCCGCGATTTGGAATTTGTTCTTCTTTCTGTAACAAAAAATTTTTATGGTTAATGTAAAGTTATAACAGATTGGAACAATATAGAGTGTGATAAAAAAAATATCATAAGTTTTAGAGTGTATTCGTTGAATTAATAAGATTCTGATAAAGATGGATTGAAATATTAATATTTTCCAATTTTTAATTTATGATTTTTGAATATTGTAAAGTTTCATCAATTTGAAATTGGAAATTTTAATTAATTGTTAGTTTTTTAATTTCTTATTTATTAGAACTCTTTTTCTTTTTTTGGTGAATACTATTTACTTTAAAAGTTCTTTTTATACTTATATATAAAGCTTCATTGAAACCATTAATTAATATTCACTTTATATTGGAGAATAGTTTCCATGATGTAAATTAAAGTGTCAAGGTAACTGATTGGAGTAATGGCAACCGAAAGTTGCGTATAATATTCTAAGATCTTTCAGTAGGAACTTGGCCAAAGTTAAGGGTAGTTTATTAATTTTGAATAAGATTTCTCGCTTTTGTATCTTCAGATCTTTACCAATTCATTGCCATCCAATTCTAAATAGGCTAAACTTTGATACTATGTATGATAGTTGGCTCAAGTTAAAAAGTAATTGTATTTATCATTCGTAATTAAATCTTTCTCTTATTATTATAAGAGATCATTAAATTATCATTTTATTTGTATGGCTTTATTTTATTATATTATAAATTACATTTTATTTGTAACTTTATTCCATGCACAATAACATCCCATATGAAAATAATCAATTCGAATTGATTAAATTCGAAGCCAAATAAATGAAAGCGAATCAAAATTTTCCTAATAAATTTTAAACTCGAATTTCAAATCTCTCTTCGTGCTTCGTAATTTAATTTTACAGCGAATATAATCACAAAAGATCGTGTTCAAATGTTGTCGATCAATCGTCACAGTCTTGTTTTATCGTTGGACAATCGATCAAGGAATTATAATAACAACTTGGATTTGACACGAGTTATTCTTTGCTGGTTTTGTAGTTTCACAATACCGATACTCAGTGAACAGCTAGAGGCTTATATCGATAAAACATCGGTCGACCAGGCGATAAAGTTGAAAAGTACATGGGACAAAAGTCCTTTTTCTAAGATCCGCCTGTTCAGTGATGTCTTAGAAAGAATCAAAAGAACAAGTTTTCTCCAAGAAGTTTCACAATGTCGTGTATGGTTTCACACGATGCACAAGACGATGAAGAAAAATATCGACAGTTTTGACAGGATAAATCGTTCCACGAGAGTGATTCGTGATTCGTATTTCGAAATATACAAATGATTAAAATTCTCTTTGTACTTTTATAAATTAATCCAAAAATTTTCATCATCGATTTAGATAGAAAATTTTAGTATCAGAATCTTCTAGATTGAATCTCATCACCTATAATAAATAATTCAGAAAATTTCAGAAAGCAAATAATTGAAATTCCAAACATTTTATAAAATCTAAAAAAAATACTTACAAATTATCTTCTCATTTATCACACGTTAAAATCCACCAACCTCAGATCCAATACCAATCAAACACAACCCTATCTAACCTTTAACATCTCCAAACAACTCCTATTCCCATTCATTCGCCATAACTTTCCCCCCCAAACACTGTTCCCCTCAAAGTTTCGATTCGAACAAATTCGATCCAGTTCAACCAATTCTCACGATAATTCGAAAATACTTGGACACGTTCTTTCGAAATATGCAAACGAGAGTGACGGTCGATTTGCCGACGAAACCGATGACCCGAATCGTATCGAGCATTTGGATCTCTCCGACATTCGGCCTTTCTGATATCATCGAATCGTTCTCCCTCCTAGTGTTGTTCAGAGTCTCGTTTACATTCCTGGCTTATGGCGAGGGGCAAAGAAAGCTATGTACACACACATATATATATATACATACACACGTATATGCTCTAAGGGTTAAAGTTTGTAATTTATTAGCTTAGAACGAAGTCAATGGGCCGAGGAGATCTGATAAGTTCTCGACACTTGTCGGGAAGGGGTTGGTTCCGTTGAGGGTGGTTTCCTTTTTCCAGGGATAAATTAAAAATTTAGGGGCCAGTCTCTCTCTGAGGGGAGGGGGAGGTAAGTGGCTCGGGAATTCTTGGCTCTGCTTCATCGTGGAAAGTTTTCGGAAGAACGATGAACCGTGTTCGTGGGGAATATAGGGTTTCGCGAGGAATCTCGGCGATCCGCGAAATTTACAGATTCGCTCGCGTTCCTGTTGTTATGTCGGACGGGAATAGTTGAGATTCAATCTTCGAACGATGCGCCTCTTCGATACATTATTATGGGCTTGTTTTAATAACTTTGCCCACCTAAATATTCGCACCTTGTCGGATGCCTGTCTCTATTTCGTCCACCGCAGTAATTGTCCAATGTTTCTATTCTTAGGTGTTGAAAAAAAAAGGAAAAAAAAAGTAATATTTTTCTTTTGTTTGAATTGTTCTTATTATATAAATTAGATGATAATGAAGATACAAAACTTGGATTGATTGATTCGAGATGAAGCAAGTGGTTTCAAAAATTTATCGAATAATTGTATCAAGAAAAATATTGGAATGTTTGGATTGAGTAAAAAAAATATGTAGTTCTTTTTTTATTCGAAAAATACACAAGTTATTTCACTTATTCCCTTGTGTTTTTAGTTTATTTGATGTTTGTAGTTTAATTCGAAATATTACAATTCATCAGGGAACAAAAAAGAATATTAGGTATTCCTTTCTTTTTCATCTTTTTTCCTCCGATATTTTTTTATCTTCTCTTACCTTTTTTTTTTTTTTTTTGAA
>NW_006263447.1:629179-635729 GCF_000469605.1 Apis dorsata
TCATTATACGCGTGACACGAAAACCATGGAAAATTTTCAAGTATTGTATTGCGCTCCACAATTTTTTTCGATTTTTTTATTTATTTTGTATTCGTAACTAACGATCTTAAATATTGTTTAATTTTTGACAATCAATAATCTTTTATATAACAAATATCCAGAATAATTCAAGATTTGTACATTAAATATAAAGATATCGATTATTCGTAGCGAATCTCTTTTATTATCTCTTTAATTTTTTAAAACTTCTTTAAATGCTCTCTCGTTATTTCTTCATTTCATCTGGAACACGATTTTTTTTCCCCATTTCTTGTTATTACATTTGTAATACAGAAATAACGAGGACCGATGGAAAATCTGTCAAGTGACAGATTTAGTTGATCCTTTCCGCCCCTCCAATTTAACGTCTCATTAAATGTACCTCCAAAGGTTTCCAGAAAATCCTTTACGAACGATACGGAGACAAACGAGACTACGCGCTATTAATTGTCGTCCCAGCACGAAGAAGCCATGATTTGCACGCGCTGTTTTCCACGGATCGACGGCGAATCGACCTCGTGAATACGTTTTTGGCTCGCAAATATTCGTCTGCTGGATATATCGGGCACACGTTCCAACGCGAATGCCCGCCGACGTTTGCAAATGTTTGTTAGAAACCGGCGTTTCATGGATACTTGTCTTTATGAAACTAGCGTGCGGTTACACGAGCGTTGAACAAACTGACGTCCTATGAAACGCAATATTGTACTACATTTATGAGCAATTATGCGAGTTATTGTGTGTCTATTTCTAGGGAAATAGTCAGTAACTTTGATAATAATTCAAAGTAGTTAATATTCGTGGAACAATAATATTTTTCTGTGTTAATAAAAATACGGATCTTCATCGAATTTTTATAAACACAGGAATTAAGAAACGAAGATTAAATAGAGAATCGCTTTATCCTTCAAATATCGTATTTGAATATATATTTTTGCACATTGAAATTTTGCATCACTTTATAAAACTATATATCTATAGTTAGAATATATGTTATTCAAATAAATTTCAGGTAGCCAAATGATCGTGTCTCGAATATTTTATAAAAATTATGGATGCGTTACCCAAGCAATTGCAAATGTCACGTAACAGGATAAATATTAATAAAACGGCTAGAAAATTTATCGAAATTTTCCAATTATTATTTCTGATACTCGAGCAAATGGCGGAAAAGCAAGAGGAGCGATTCATAAATTCTTGCATCTTTCGCTTAAACATTAAAAATTACGATAGAAAATTCCTCCTCCTGACCCCTAAATTTAAATTGGCAATTATAACGTCGAGAAAAAGTAAAGTCGATTTATTTTTCAATTCTCGTTTCGTTTCGATGTTTACAATTTAACTTGATGTATCACGCTTAGAATTTCTGGAACAGAGACGTGATACGATATCGAAACTCGAGTTGATCCTTGGCCCCAATTCCAATCCTTCTTTTTTCTCGATCGGCCGTTTCCTGCTCGCGATCCGGAAATCGTTCTCCTCTTGGTGGAACTGGAAGAAGATCCATGCGCGGCATCGATCGATTCACCCCCTTGGCCGTGGTCGACTTCTGATTTCCGCGTGTTCGAGAATAATGATCGCCTTCCCTCTCTCTCTCTCTCTCTTTTTCCCTCTCGTATCGCTCGTCGATTTTAATTCCTCCTTTTGTAATTTTCTGCTCGATTGTGCATCCTTTTTATCCGTCCTACCTTTGGCTTTTTTCTTTCTTTTTTCTTTTTGGTTGTTAATTTATTGGAGGTTCGAAAAATCTCAGGGTTCAGGGATGCGAATAGATAAGTGATATCTTGTATCTTTTTTCTTGTATTTTCACTTTCTGATTCAATTTAATCTGATGTTTTCTTTGTTCATGTTTGGTTTTGATTAATGTATCGAAGATAAAAGGGATAAGTTAATGGTGGTTTAGAATATTTTTTCTTTTATTTATCTGTTTAAATAATTTATTGTAATTATTATAATTTCTTAATTTCTTCTTCTTTATTTCATGTTGGATTAGAATTTTGGAATATTATGTGAAAGAATTGTAAATTATGGATGGGCAACTAGATTATCTGTCATGTTGAAATGAAGGTGTAGCTTTTTAGGTAAATTGTATATTGTTTCATTGAAATTAATGTTGGGGAATGACAGTGTGAATACTTTATGTATTAATCAAGAATAATGTATGCTAAAATTGAAATGTTTCGTTGAAATGTTAATTAAAATTCAGAAGATCTAACAGATTAAAACATAAGATTTATTGAAATTTATTTTCTTATTGTTTATGATAGCGTAAAACTTATAAATATATTATTATAATATTAACAAATTGTAAATATTAATATTAATATTATAATCTAACAATATAATTTATTATTAATATTATTCACGTTACACAATTAGGCTAATATTTATATTGAATATTATTACAAGAATACTTAATAATATTCATATTTATTACTAAAAATAATAATTCTGCTATATTTAATTAATTTAAGTAAAATACAATTATACGCAAAATTTAAAAAATCGATACAGATTGGTATATTCCCGTCAATTAAAATATTGTATCAAAAAAATTTATCGTATCGATAAATATGGCAGTTCCAACATTAACGATCCCAAAATTCAGCGAAAAATCAATCTTTGCTCTCTGACAATATCGAGTTTCCAATAGATACACATGATTTCTCCTCGTTCGAGCATATTTTTCCTTAAACCACGACAGCATCGGTCATAATAGCGTATAAAACGCGTAGAGACGGGGGAGAAAGGTGGAAATTTCGCATGCACGCGTTGAATCCGTTGAATCGCGAATATCGAGTGAGAAAGAGAAGAGAAAAGAACTAGAAAAGGAGAGAGAAAAAATAAAAGACAGGAAGGGAAGAAGAAGAAGAAGGAGAAGAAGAAATGGATATCGTATCCCCAAGGAAAGCGATAGAGATATAAGATTTTTAGTTTTCCGTCGCTGGTCCTTTGGTTTCATCTCGAAAGTTGAATTGCAATTCCATCTATCTTTATCTGTTTCGTTGGGAGTGCCTCTTTTCCTTCATGATCGTCTTGAATAAAAGAAACGACACGGGAATATTACAATTGACAATGAAGTGGTTCAAAAATAAATGGGATATTCTTTCCAATTTATTATTTTCTTTCGTGTCTTCGAATCTTTTTAGATTTGAAGCCATATTCCGTGGTTTATTTTTTTAATATACGAATATTTATTCGAACAGATAAAGGAAAGAATTCTTTTGGTTGATGGAGAAATAATTTAGCAATTGAAAATAAAAGAAATTCAATAAGATGAAGATCTTGGATGGAAATGGAACAAACAAAAATTTAAACAATAGATATAAATAATAGATTGTCAAACGGATCAAACAATCAAGTATATGTTGCTTGATTTATTTTTATCCTTTTATGTATCTTCTTGGGAAACAGAATTGAAAAAGTATCGTAATTTATCGAATCCTATGAAAATGAGTGAAAATCGATTTTATGTATTATGTCAAACTAAATCACGATGCGATGATAGTTGTTTCGAAAAATAAAGAAAGGAAAAATTGTAGTTGAAAATTGTAGTCGACAGAAATATCGAAAGTTCGAAACATTTTTTGGGAGAAAAGAAAAGCGACAAATCGATAATCCATATCCAGACACAAAATCAATATAATTCAATGGAACTCTCTTTTATTCAAACTATAAATATAACTTTTATTCAAACTAGAAATATTTATGAAACTTGTGAATTGATTTCTATTTTTCAAAGAATAAAGTGATCGAATTAGCATTTCTGATTGAAAAATTTGAAAATTAATGACTTTTCAAGCGAAAGAAATATTTTTTAAACACAATACGTAATTGTATCGTATCCAAAAATGTTTGTTAGCTTATTTTTATATTTTAACATATAGAAGCATCTTGTGGATTATCATGAAACATGAGATTTAACAATGAATCATGAAATATAACGTAATATATAATGAATTTTCCCATTTAGTGAATTTCACAGTAGCTGGTATTTGGCTACAAAATTATTCTTTGAAATAAATTATGTATATGTTCTTTTTTTCTCGGTAATTCATTATCCAATATTATAATTTGTGATAATGAGATTTGCTATGAATCTTCAGCACTTACTAAGAGTATTAATAATTTATTCGAATCAATACAACGAATTATGATAATAATGATAATTTATGATAAATTTGATAATTCCCAATGAAATTTGTACGTTTCAAGATAAACTCGTTATCAATTATTGAAATAAATAATATCATTCAATACTAATATACAAATATATTAATATAATTACAATCTTAAATATTACACAAACTGTATCCATTTATTTTATTATTCATTATTTAACACGATAGAATTCCACCAATACAAATCTCATTACTCACACCTATTCATTGTTCTCTAATATTTTCAAAATTTTCAAAACTTTTAATGAAACGACATCCAATTCCTAATTTTCCTAGAATTTTTATGGATAGCCAAATACTCGATTTAATACTCGTCAATAAAAATCCCTCACGATTCAATGAACGATCGATCTCAAAAGAAATCAATTCATCAATTTTCAAAAGAAAAAATTTTAATGGCAGAGAGACAAATTCAAGATCGAAAATTCATCCAAAATAGTTGAATGAATTCGATAATTTATCTCGAACTTTGCCAAACATTTTGTCGCGCCATTAGAACAACACGATACACGGGATGGAATGTGGGAAAGGGGTTGTTGCGTCACGGCGATAATTACCAGCGTCTTAGAAATTTATCTCGCAGCGAGAACTGATTGCGAGCTGTGTAAAGCCACGGTCACGGTGGCAAGCTGTGAAACAGAATAGCTAATTTTACGAGGTAATCGTCGCTGGAACGAGTTCAAACTATGAGCGTAGTTTCCACCATGCGAAAGGATATAAAACTCGCCTGTTTCGCGCATCAATAAATCATATTATTTTACCGTGGTTCTCTCTCTTTCTCTCTCTCTCTCTCTCTCTTCGTGGTGGTAATTTCTTTGGTGGGAAAAAACGAAGAAGAATTTTTAGAATCGCTTTAATCCTTTGGAACTTCGTTTCTGGGGAAAAATTGGAAAGTTGAAGATCAGTTCTTCGATACGAACAATATTTTTAACTATGGTGTATATTTATTGAAGTGGAGAATATAAGTTGGTCGAAGTAATTTTATCGAGAGAAAAAAAGAAGAAGAAGAAAAGATTTTGATTTTCAAGTTTTCTTTACATCGTGAAAGTTTGTGATAATGGTGATTTGTGATAAGGGTGGAATAAAGGGGGGATTAAGTGTAAGGGTAATATTTTCGTGTAGAATATTGAGTTTCGAAAGCTGATTGGAAGTAACGCGAGTATCTTCGTTAATGAAGCAAGAAAATGTGCGAGTAATGTAGCGGAATAATTTGTAGGGAAGCTAGAAAAATCATTAATTCTTTACATTGTATTATAAGATGGGGGTCATATCATCCGATGCACCCTTAAATTATTCGATATATAACAACGTTGACGATTCTTTAATTTTTTCGATTAATAACGATTTTTGAAAAGACAACACGCGTCTTATTATCCCTCATTACGAGATCTATTTCACGTTCCAAAGGTTCAATCATGAACACCATAATACGTCGCTGCGATGTAACTAGATTTCCAAGCAAACAAATTCAAATCGTGGGGAAACTCGATCGACTCGAAACTTCCGTCCCGATTCTCAGTTCTCAAAGATAATCTATTCGTGGCGAATGATGGGAACAATTGGTCTCCTCCCCGTCCAACCCCTCCACGACGAAGCGACGAAAATTAAACGGACGAGTTTCGAAGAAGCGGCTTACCTCGAGTTTTCGAGCCGCCCTTTTTCGTCATCGTGACTCCGCTTTATGGATATTGCCAATTTCCTTCACTTTGTAAAAACGTGCTTCGCCCGATGTTCATTACGACACTGCGAAAAATGAAATTGCTGATAAGTAGATGGTAAGATGGATGCATTAAAAGATTTAAGAATGGAATTTAGGAAGGGAATTCTTGAGAGGATGGAAGATTTGAACGAACTTCTCTTCGTCGTTATATATTTTCCTTTTGAAATTGATCTTGGCAACGATGAATAAGGTTTAGATATCTTTCTCAACTCTATAATTTTTATGATATATACTCGAGAATACAGTTTCTTTTTTTCTAAAAATAAATTAACCATCAGAAATTTGTATCAATATACTTACAAGTATTTTGTTCCAAGCAAATTTCATTGGCATTCGTAAGCCTTCCAGTTTTCCAATTCATAACGAAACATCACGAGAAGCTTTCCACTTGCTAAAACTTCCCCCTTTAATCTTGTAACGTGAATTAACAGGAGGAAGCCCGTCCAACAAAGACAAAGTATCGAAAATCTTTCATCCCCTCCTCCCAGTCATTCTTCCATCAGCCCTCGATTCTCCCTATTTTCCCTTAGCTGGCGGAAAATTCGGTGTAACCTCGTGAAGATACATTTTTCCTCGACACCCCTCTCTTATATATATATATATATATATA
>NW_006263447.1:635964-639643 GCF_000469605.1 Apis dorsata
GACTAGGTTTCTTATCCTCTTCCTTATTTCGGAAAACGTAATTTACCTGGCACCTGTTCGTTCGGTATCGTTCAACTCGGCCAAGGGTAAGCTCCTTGCTAGCTCATCGATGCGAAATGGCCCTCTTTCGCCCATTTTTCATCGTATATATCGTTTCTCGACACGTTTTGAACTTAGGAGGGGGTTGGAACTCTATTAAAAAATTAACGGCCGTCGCAACGGTTTGCGAAAATAGGATTTTCCCCATATTTATTGATTAAAATAATTTTAGAATCTCCGTTGGAAATATGGCAATATTTTTTTTTTATCTTTCCCCCGTGAAAAATATCGAAGATACGAATATTGTGTATCATTATAATTCTCTATTTGTCGAGTATTTCGTTTGTTTAATTTCTGCGTTTCGTCGCGTATTATGTTTATCTTTCATCCGTTATTGCCATTCGACCACGTGTTTGTTATGACTGGCACGAATTTCACGTTGCTTCGAAAATATTAATTTTTGCGCCTTTTGTTTACACTTCGCCTCAATTGTACAATTTATACCGAGCTGTATGTATTTTTATATAATTTAACCAAGATTTTTAACAAATCAAAATGTAGGAGTTATCAATTAAATATTCCATCTTCAGAATTTCGTTTGAATGAATTTTATAAATTATAATTCCTATCAATAAATTCTTTTGTCTGTGAAATCTTGCATAAACTCGTTTCATACGTATAGCGAACTTCCTTCCGGTCATCCACGTTCAATTCTACAAGATTGATATTTACTTCTCTGATCCCACGATGCAACGTATCCCTGAGGCTCAAGATATAACTTGGGAATCCGGGATGCATCCCTTCAAGAATCAAACATCCGATATGTATATCGTTTCCTCTTGTGAAAACATAGCCCTGTATGAAATTATACCAATTCCACCGAAATAACAAAACTGTAGATCATAGATAATTGTTTCAATCGCAAATGATTTTAATATTCCCGCCGTTTCCACGCCCTCGTAAAATGTTCATTCTCATAGGTGGAGAGCAATTATAGATTTAACGGAGCATTGGGCTCCTTCGTGAACCGTTTCCATCCTTCAAATGACTCGACGTTAACGCGATTTATTTAATCTAACCACTCGTTTAATTCTTCCCATTTTTTCACACGGTTCTCATACGCGATTATAACTTTTTAATTATGTGAATATTAATTAACGTTGTGTGATTTTCGACTCGTGGAGCACGAGTAATTGTAACAAGATTCGTTTTAAGATTTTCTGTACAAGTAGTTCTGTGATTTAATGGATGATTATTTTAATTAAAAATATTTAAGGTAGAAGTTAAATTGTTTCGAGAGATAATATTTATGTACAGATTTCATAAGATTTCTTCGAATAATACGTTAATTACTGGTGATTCTTCTTAAGAAAAAATTAATCTGAAAATCAATTCGAGAGATTAACTTGAATCCATATAGTGGATAGAATTTTTAAGTAAGTGACAAACCGTATTTATGATATTCTTCCCAAATTTTAATTTTTTGATTTTCCTTTTATTCGTTTTTTAAAGATTCTCACATCTCATAGAAAGCAGAATAAGAAAAGTTATTCCACTCGATGTTCATCAAATCCAATGAAAAGAAGATCAGATCGAAGAAGAATCTTGATAAAATCTTCAAATGGCAAGAACTATACTATTTCCTTTCCTATTCGAAATTATCACCCATCATTTTTCACCACTCACTTGTCATTTACACGATTCGCTCGCGAAACGAGGAGGATCGTCGAACAGATTTTTGATTCGTCCGTGATGGGGCATAAATTTTCGTGGCCACCTAGAAATGGAATAACACTTAAACATGCATCAAGCGCACTCGTCCAAACGGACCGCGCGACGTGTATTTATATTTTATTCGCGTATCTCCGGCAGATATAGCCTCGTATTTTATGTATAGACTGGTATAATGTTTGCTGCGTTTCGTTCTGTGATGTTGCGCGAAATGTGGACCACCCGCATCTCTGTCGCTGTTTCGTGTAACTTTTCTTTCTCTCTTTCTCTCTCTGTCTCTTTCTTTCTTTGATTCGATGGATTTCGTTTCTCACAATGGAAGTCGCGATCCGGATGATCGACTTGTGAATTTGAAGATTTTTTTTCTCATTCGTTCTCTGTTATCCTTTTAGAGCTTGTTCTTTTTTTTTTAGAATAGAATTTATTTTGTATTTATTGTAATGTTAAATTGAGAATATTGAAATGTAGGTATGATTCTTTATAGAAACGATATGTGTGAGAAAATTCTATTAGTTTTTCAATCCTTTTGAAAATTAAATAATGAATAGTGTAGCGTTTCGATTATTTAATCTTGATCGAGGATTTCGGATTATAGAATAGATTTATTTTTCTTGTGGAAAGTGATTTTATAGTTGTATTTTCTCTTGGAATTGAATTAATGCTTCTTGAGAAAGAAATGTTGGAAGAAAGATTCGGAAATATCGACGTGGAAGAAAAGTCAAAGCACAAGATAAGAGATAGCTGAATGGGATTCAGGTTCTAAAAGAAGGTCAGCTATTTGAAATAGAATCAGTGGGAAGATAGTTATTTTAAATTACCTATACTTATTTTTCCACCATTTCCTCTTTAAAATTTAGTTCCTTAATTTTGTTTATCTCTTCCAAGAATAAAATTCTGATATGGATAAACTTTTCCAATTCATAAATTCGTATTTTCTTCATTTTCTTTCTTCATTCCTTTTTTTTTTTTTTTATTTTATTAAGACCAACACAAGTGAAATAAAATTATAATAAAACAAAAAAGAAAATATATAATACAAAGTATCATTTAATTAAAAATATTGTCTCTGATATAAAGAACTTGACTTTTAATAAAGGAAAGTTTAAAATGTAAAATTAAATTAAAGTCAAAGGAGAAAGTAATAAAAGTAATAATGATTTCACACTTTATAAAGCTGCACACTTAAAAGATATATACTTCAAACTGAATACAAAATATTTAAAAGATGAAATAAACAAAATAAATTTCATAAAAGAAATACAAATACATTCTTAAAAATTTACTACGCTGAAATCTTGCACCTAATAGCTTTCGAGTTGAAAAATTTTCTCGAAAGATCTGATTGATTTCTTTCATGCTTGCAACACCATCAAAAGAAAAAAAAAAATTCTTATTTATTTAATTTCCACGTGAAAATTCCTAAACCATAGAAGTTCCAATAGAGCCTCTAATTTCTTTTAAAACAGGTGCCCCATTTTATACGATACGAAATCCCATAAGATGCAAGGTCTATGCTATATAGACCTCGTTCGTGATAATAGAAAGGGAGGCGTGTTCTCTCGATATTGCTCCTGAAGGAAAAATCAATCGAGCGATCTTCCCTCTTTATTTTCTCTTTCGCTCCTCCACTTTTCCTTTCTCCTCCCATCTCGTACCTCCCTTTTATTTCTGTCCTGTCTTTGTTTATTCGATTGCTTCTTTTCCATTCCGTTATTAATACCTTTACCTGCTCGCGTCCCCCCCGCGTTTTATTCCCCCTTTTTCCTCCTGGATGCAGACCCTCTTCCCCCCGTTATTTTTCGTTTATGATAGGATTTTTCTTGTTATCGAGGCTTTTCGCTTTTCTCTTTGTATCCCATTCCATTATTGGCGGCTTTACTCCTCCTCCTCCTCCTCCTCCTCCTCCTCC
>NW_006263447.1:639929-641592 GCF_000469605.1 Apis dorsata
TTTCCTCCATTCTATTGTTTACTCGATACTCCTCGTTGCGTTTTCAGTTTCCTATATTCGTTTATCCGGTTCTTTCTTCGCCGCCTTTACCGATACCCCCCGCAGTTTCTTTCTTATCCTTGATTCTAATTTTTTTCTGCTATTTTTATTTCGCCGTTACATTCACGTCTCTCTCTTTCTTTTTTTCAATCTCTTATTTTATCGTATGTTTTTTATAAGGAATTCTTATTTCTTCGTATTTTTTTCTACGTTCTTTTCTTCAAATTAAAAATGTTTCGAATAAATTTTTCTAATGTTCAGTGGTAATGTAATTTTAACTTTGGGATAATTGTGATAGAAATAAATCTGCTTTATTTTTTGTTGTATTTTTTCCACAACGTGTACACAAAATATCGAAAGAAGAAATTCGATATTTTCCTTTTCGAAATCGATTCTTTTAATTTGACTGCTACCTTTAAAATTAACTCTCCCCACGCGTTGATTTGAAACTCTACACGTATGTTCTATATTTCTTTATCGATTTTATCACGATTGATATCTCGTGTTAACGTTCGGATACAAACTCAAATTGAAAAATAATCTAATAATAAATCTCCATTCGAATGTATTCTCCCCTTCAACTCTTCCAATAATTAAGAGTAATTCCCTTCGAAACTCCCCTTAAAATCCTCCCTTTTATACATAATTTCTGCATATCCTTCTCTTCCACCCCAATATAATTAAATATATTGATCAACAAAAATACACCCTCAAATGATTCACCAATTTTCCTTTTTAACAATTTTTCCACGATCTATTCGGAACCAGATATCGATCCCCAACTTCCGACCATACATCCCACCCTCCTGACCCATCCTCGTTTTTCGCCCATCCCCTTCGTTTCCATTCCCTTCTCCCTTCTCCCCGTACATCCATTCGAGTGCATTTCTCAATTATGAGGCAACCGTAGCCAACGACGATTCACACCCGTGGCGTTTTCCATCGGTGAGGATCGATCATCCACCGCCACGGCTACGTAAATACGTTGTATTTTAACCCTTTTCCCTCGAAATTTATTCTCCTCCCCATTTCCCGCGTCAACCTGTCCCGGCCAATTCTGTCGGGCGGATGTCTTGACGCGCGGTCCGGTCACCGACCCCGATCGCCATTTTTGCCGAATCCTCGTCATCTGAGGGGGTGGGAGGTGATTCGATTAAACTCGTGGAATCTGACGGGTTCATTACCGATCAAATCGAGTTGTCGGGTTAAATCGGCAAGCTCTGCTCGATTGCTCCTTAATTACCGGGGGAAACGTGTTTAATCGTTCATGTAATTTTCCATCCTGTGCTGTGCCCCACTGTGCGTTCAATTTACGTTCCGCGGTTTTCAAAAGTCGATGGTTTCTCGTGGCTGATGGATGGGAAACCGAATATTCACGAAGTGGGAATAATAATTTGCAACGTTTTAATGATGAATAACGGTGAACAGTGAATATAGAGGGCTCGTGAAGAGGGTGGGAAATAAAAGGGTATGTTATATATGCGGAAAAGAGAATTTATTTGGAGATCCTTTTAAATCGAATTGTCATTTTAATCAATTCTTGTGGTATTTCTTATCTCGGTGTGAATTAGTTCGATCGTTTTGCCTATTTATTTGATATTGTATTTTTATTCGTTTTTTTTTT
>NW_006263447.1:641778-645178 GCF_000469605.1 Apis dorsata
GAATAGGGGAATGTGATTTTATTAAAAGGCAATTTCACTCTTTTGAATAGAATCATTGTACATCATTTGTAGGTAAAAATTTTTGAGCACAGGATGAAGTTGATATTCACGAATCCTTCGCGAAAGAACGAATAATTAAAAAATAAATCTCTCTGTTTAAAGCATTTTCCAACGATCGAGCAAATTTTCACAACGATTAATCGATTTTGTAATCTCCCACGATATTTCCTTTCTTCTCCATTTTCCCCGTCCATTTTGCATTAGAAGGAGGACGCGTAGCAGCGTAACGAATAAAGCGGAAGTTTATGCGTATCCATCAATGTTAAAAAGTGGATAACGGAAGGGGCGCGCTTCCGAGGAAAAGTTTTTTATTTGCAAATCAATTTACAAAAGCATCGAGATGCCTTAATGGACCGTTATCTTCCATTAACTTCCCGCGCAGAGTTTTCGTTGTAATGACCCGAGCCGGAAAATCAGGGGGCCCTCTCGTCGAATCCCAGCCAATTTTACGAGCTGCCAACGTTTCCTCTGCGCCGATTTTCGTTTCGAATAATTCGTTCCTCGATTAAAATTCGAGAGGATCCAATCGTGACTCGTCTACGAATTCGCCGAGAATCGATCACGATGAAATTGATACTGCGCATCCAATATGATAACGTTTTCTTATTTTGTGTTAGAACTTAAGTATCTGCCGATTGATTAATTTTTTTTATTGCTCGTTCGAGTATTATATATTATATTTGGAAAAAAGAAAAAAAAGAGAGATACGGGAAGGAGGAAATTAGATTTTCAAAGGAATATAGTTTGATAAAAAGAAGAAAAATTTAAAGCAATAAAAGAAAGGGGAAATAGAAGAAAATGAAAAGGTACGTCGAAAAGAGGGAATCGAAATAGTGAAAAAGAGGAAGAAGAAGAAAGATCGATTGAAAAAGAGGTTAAATGGAATAAAAACTCGATAGGAAAAAAGAAAGGAGAATTAAACAGAAATTACAAAAGAAAAATCGAAAATAGCTAAAAGCAGATTTTTAAAAAAAGAACTGCAAAAATCAGTTGCAAAAAAAATTGAAGAAAAATGCATCTTTATTTATCATAGACTTTGATATCCCTTTTTTTGTTTAATAATCAATCAAATTCTAAGAGAGTATAATCTGAACAAATACTTAAAAATTTTTAAATATTTTAATATAAGATTGAAATACAATAAAATAGATACTTTAATATCAAATTATTCAGATTTTTCGAGAGCATCCTTCATCGATTTTTCCTCGAACAATAAATAAAACAATCTTCTACCTATATACCTTATCCACAAATTGAGACTTATAAAGTTACAAGAAATAATTTCAAGATATTAACAAAAATCGCTTCAAAAAATGACTCGAAATAATAAATCAGGCTAGATAATAAAGATCTGGCGCAGAAAACGATCGAAGAAAAGAAGAATAAAAGGGAATGCATTTTTGTAGATCCACATCCACAGAATCTCCATTGAAATCGGAGAAGATCGGCCAATGAACGTTTCATTAACGAAACGAAAATTCTCGAACGCGCGTAAAAAGCGCATCCACCGCAAGATGATGCACAACTCGTTAACCGGCCAGCTGCATCAGGCGTTTTAAATATTCCAGGCAAACAAAACCTGGTTATTCGCACCGTTAATGGCGGCTAACCGATATAAAAGCTGCCTCCCCTCCCTCTTTCTCCCTCGTTGACACGATCGTCGAATTTATTTCCACGGTACGGGAAAGAGACATATTTCACGGGGTTGGTGGGGAGGAAAAAATTATGCGCTGCAACGGGTACTTATATGGACGGCTCGTTTTCCGGCAAATCGACCATGCATGTGGTGTTAATGACATGGATGGAAGCTGTGAAATTCGTTCGATGGTTCTTTTTTTTCTCTCTCTCTCTCTTCGATTTTTTTTTTTTTTTTACCCCTTTTTCTCGATGCGATGCTGCGTCGCATTTTTGATGATCGTTTTGAGCAAGGTTGAAATGGTAGTCGGGTTGAATGGGAAATGGGGATTTGAATGAGTGATTTGGAGATATCGAGTTTTAGTATTCGAGTGAAATATGAAAAAAATTTGTCGAAATGGTTTTTTTCTTCTTTTTTCTTTTTTTTTTTTTTTCGTTTTCGCATTTTGTTGTGCGTGTGACATTTTTTTTTTTTTTTCTTTTTTTTTTTTTTTTTTTTTTCGTTTTCGCATTTTGTTGTGCGTGTGACATTTTTTTTTTTTATTTATGGATTTGGTTTATTGCAACGAGTAATATAAGTTTGCAGTTAGTTATTATTAGCATCTCTCAACGTTGTAGAAAATTTACGACTTTCTGTCTAATAAAATTTGTTATTTAGATGCGAGGTAATAAATTTCTTGTAGATTTAAAATTTTTTTTTTTACTCTGTAACGATCTGGAATTGGATTGTAATCAATTTTCTTTTTTTTCTCTCTCTCTTTTTTTGAGAAATTTCACGTATAGTCACATATAGTGCATCGTTACGACAGAACATTATTCTTTCCCTATTATTATTTAAAATATCGACGATTTTTCAAAGTAATATTTCAAAATTATGGGATTCATAAACCTCATTCCTACTTCTAAATCAATTTTCTTTTAATATATTCTTTTAATATATAAAATTCACATTATCAATAAACTTCATCCCAAAAATTTTCCTCCAACTTAATCATGTAAGCGTAAAAAATCACGTGGATTGAGTTATCCACGAAATTCGAGCTATCCATCATCCTTATCATCAGCATTGAAATTCTCCCGATGTAAAAATTCTTCCCGAGACTATACATCTGAATTATTTATAAAACTGGATACGCTTAATTCGGGCTTCATAGTTCCAGGCAGAGCGGAAAAAGAAGAGCGAAAAAAGAGCAGTTGGGAGGAGGAGAAAACTCGTGAATTGCGAAACGAGTTTGGTTAAACGAGTGACTTATGGCGTGCGCGTATGTATTTACCTGTAATCAACGATATGACAACGATATGCAGCAAAAGAGAGAGAGAGAGAGAGAGAAGGAAGAACAAACGAATGGAATTAAACGAAGGAGATATAAAACGAAAGAGAAAAAATAAAAAAAAAAGAAAAGAAAGGAAAAAAAGACAGGAATCCGGAACGTGGAACAATGAAACTCAACCGAGCGGGGAAACAACGATGTAATGCGATTTTTAATAGAAACAAAGGCAACATTGATCCACCACCGTGTTTAATAATATTTGCATATTTCCCCATCGTTGTTTAAACACGCGAACGATGCCCTTAACCGTATCGTTTTTTTGTTTTCTCGCTTCTCTTTGCGTTCTGTTTTTAGGCGGAAGCCGTGGTGATGGTAGAGAGAGAGAGAGAGAGAGAGAGAGAGAGAGAGAGAGAGAGAGAGAGAGAGAGAGAGAG
>NW_006263447.1:645364-648142 GCF_000469605.1 Apis dorsata
CGCTGACGCGCGAACCCACGGAAATGACGACGGTCAAACATGGTCGGGCAGTTTGCACAGGACCGAAACGTTTCGTTGAATCAACAAAATAATCCTGGCTGCATTGAGCCCCGATGACCTGGCCCGTGAACTGGAACATTGTAATTCGCGCTTTCGATTATTATTATCGATGTGGCTAGGCGAACTCACGCTTAGATGATGGAAAAGTATGACGATGTTTATGTCGTGAAGTGGAGTTGGAATTTTGTTTGTTGAGGGATGGACGATACTTCTGGCTCATTAGGATTTTGGAGTTTTATTGGAATATGGTGAACGTAATACTCTTTAATATTCCTGGAACAAAACGTGAAGAATTACAATGTAATATTATTGGTTTGAGATTGTTTGCTAAGGATTGTTGAGAGTTTCTATCTGTGTTATGTTTGTATGTTGAATAGAAATTTGGTTAAATAATATATTTTGAATCGTTTATCGTTATATTCCTTCTTCCCTGTGAACTGATTTTGATAATGTATTTATGTTCCAATTCCAAATAACATGTTGAAGGTTCGTATAATAGGTGGAAATTGAGTACCAATATTCATGGAGTTTAATTTAAACGAAACATTCTATACATATATTATATGTATATTTATATAAAAATAAATAATTTAGAACATCCGTTTATTCAATATGTATTCGATTAATTATTTATTACAGAATCGATTATAATTGAATTGAAAAAGAAGATGAAAAAATATTTAATAATATAGCGGATATAATGGATATTAATAAGAAATTTTTATTGAAAATATTTATATTAAAAATCTTCATTTCGATTCTGGAAAAATTGATTAATGAATTGGAGTGATTTTTTTAATGATTGGAGTGAATTTTTTCATTTCTTTTATTCCATATCTTTCGAAATAGAAATAATTCTGATAAAAATTAAATTACAAGTTAACAAATTTTCCTGATATCCAAACGATACCTACTTATTAAGAAAATATATATAAATCTTACGTAGAATCAACGAGAAAAAGGAAATAGATAAATCCATTCAAAGGCTATAGCAATTTCCATTCGTTAAAAATCCGATATCTACGTCGATAAAATGAATCGAACCGTTACTGGGGATATTTTTCTCTGACACGGACACACTCGAAGACGATCGAACGGGTCACGTCGGCTCGACATCCATCACGCCTAATGAATCTCATTCCCGTTGCAAAAACCAACAATAACGCAGGTCCCGTGTGCTTCTTACGAAACGATCCTTCATTTTTTTCACGGAATTTCGAACGGTTCGTCCCTTGGGTAATCGCGCCACCCTCTCTAAGAGGGATGATTTTTCAACCCGCTTCATCCGTTCCTCTACTTATTTATATATCCCTTCTTCCTCCTCGATTGAAATCATAATTTCAATTTTCTCGATGATATGCTTTCCACGTTCCTAAATTTTCGCAATTGAATATATTCTCTCTGATAATAATCAAGTGAAATTGAGATTTGATTGAATACGATATGTTACGTTAAAATAATTTATATACAAAAAATACAATATAATATAATAAAACATATGTTGAATTATACGCCTGTACATTTTAAATTGAAACGATAGATCATTACATTCACGAAATATAGGAATAAAATTTCGAATTTTCATGTAAAAAAAAAAAAAAAAATGTAAGAAGAAAGTAAAAATTTTGCCATCAAAATCTATTCAGGAAATAGAGGAAACCATACCATTGAAATCCCTTTTTGTTTTATCCCGATATCTCGAACGGTTGCCGAGATATAAAGATTCAAAGACAGCGCAGAGTTTATGAATGAACTCGCGACCTACATATTTTCCTGGAAATGCGTACTACGCTCTTCCAGGAATCGCGTCTGCCGCTTGTCTGGAGTTTGGGATAGGTCAGTGAGGCGAGGCGCGAGCGAGAGGTCCGAGTAAGCGACAAGGACGGAGATAGTAAACGATCGAAAATTACCCTTTCCTTTACACGACGATATCTCGGGAACCGGAAGTCGTATCGCGATAAATGAAGAAGCGTTTTAAAGGGGAAAGTTTTGCGCTTCCAACGACCTTCGTTCATTGACCGGAAGTCATTATTTTCGGAATTACAGCGATTCAAAGTTTTTCAAATTTCAATAGAGTTTGATGAGAGTTTTAACATATATTACGCCATGAATATGTTTACGAACATGAAAGAATACTTACATCTTATTAATTGATATAGATTCTAAATTGATTTAAAATATTCTTTGATTGAATTGATTTTTTTATTTAATCAAGCTCCATTGATGTTTTTATGCGCCAATCTTGGTACTTATTTACCCTTCTAGATTTTTGCGAATATTTTAACTTATTGATCCATATATAATGAAAATTCATTGTTCCAACATCTTGAATCGATCAATTTACGATTCCTCTCTATTTCTGAAAGCGCATAAACCTCAAACAGGCATACAGTAGCTCGGTACGGATCACCAGGAATACACCTCGATTCTCGATGTCGAGAGTTGGTCGCGGAATAAATTGGCCTAGCTTGGATCTAATTCTCATATTTCATCCTGTCCCGGTTGCAGCGTGTAACAACCACCGCTTCTCCACCCCCATAGAAATGCAGCGAGTTATGTGATACTCGTGGGATTTCGATGCCGCGACTTTTGATCTTCCATAGACGCAAATATCGATACGTCACTCGCACAGAATAACTCGTTAAAGTGTTTGCGAGAATTTTGGGACTTGTTCAAAATTAAATCTTCGTTATCTTTTTTTTTTTTTTTTTTTTTTTT
>NW_006263447.1:648316-654897 GCF_000469605.1 Apis dorsata
GATGCATGGATGATGAAGGATGATTTTGTTTTGTTTTTTATTTTAATTTGGAGAAGTTAAGTATTTTGAAAGAACTCAAAAGATTATGATAGTTATGATTCCAAATTCGATGATATTGAATGATTCTTGGAGAAGAATTCGTGATACGATAAATTGTTTTTGTGAGGGGTGTTTGAAGACCAAAAATTATATATTTGTTAGTGATTATTGTATTTTTGTTTGAGTGAGAGTTATCATTGGAAGTTTCGTAGATTGAGCAAATATAGGAATTGATCAATAACGAAACTAAACATAGAAAACTTTTCTCTTTATTCTTCCTAAAAGCTCATCTATCTAGATTTCTATTCTTTCCGTACTTCAAGGATTTTTTTTTTATCAAGACACGTGGCTCGTGCGAATATGGATGGATTCTGTTGTCTCTGAGATTCTTCTCTTTCAGTATTTTCTCCACTTTTATCTTTTATCTAATTTTTATCTTTATCTACTGTCGTTTCTCTTTTCTAGTCCTATTTAAGCTCAGCAAATTTCTTTCTGAGCTTTCTTCTTTTCATCGTAATCACGTGAAACTCAAATAAATCATTGAAATAAATTTAAAAATTCATACTCTAAGCCAATAAAATTAATTATTAAATTTTTTATTTCAAATGATAAAACATAAAATAAAAATACAATAGAAAATAAAATAGAGAAAATTTTTTTATATATTTTACGACCAATGTATTTGAATTGTAAAAAATATAAATATATTCATTTTAAAAAATTACATGCATAATTTTGAAATAAATCTATAAACGTGTTAATTGTGCAATTACAAAATTTAGAAAGAAAATTTACTTATAGAGAATAATAAGAGAATATAAAGAATAATAAAGAAATAATTTATCGTTATCTCTATAGTGCACAGACATTGAAAAATGTCGCAATTTATTACACGACATTCTGATAAGAGACTTTTATGATAAAACTAAAAAGTAATATTAAAGGATAGTTTATATTTATTACAATTTAATTTTCATTAAAATCCTATCCTAGTGATATACTAACAGAAATATTAAATTTAAAAAATTAAAATTGGGACCAAAAATCTCTGTGTGAAAAAAAATATCATTAATTTTCATTCCATTCTTCTGTACTTTAATAAATTCTCTTTGAAGAGCTAAAATGTACTATTAAAAGAAAAAAGACGGTAGATAAAGAGGGGAGATAGAGATAAAACATATTCTGATATAATTACAGATAAAATTATAACCACCCTACTACTGTAATTATTACTAATTATTCTGAACAATGCTTATAATTTTAATTATTATGATTTATTAAATTAATTTAACAGAAAATGTCAAAAAATTAATCAGCTTGAAATGAGTCCAGAATTCTCATTGTAAAAAGGTAAATTAACGAAATTTATGTATAAAGGAAAAATGTCTAGAATATCAATTTAAATGCAATTTAACATTTTTCTCTGTAGCGAAAAATTTAAAAAAATTTAATAAATGATGATGAAAATTAAATTGAACATTCAAAAAAAGATTAGGTAAAATTAGTTTAGTAAAAAAAAATCTCATATAAAACATACTACATATAAAAAAGTAACATTTAAAAATATATTTAAACGTATCCGAAACAAAATCACGAATTCTTCTCAACTGAAAGAAAACTTGATAAAAAATTAATAGAAATTCGAGAAGTTAATTATCTATTGAAGTCGAAAGAAAACACTCTCCGCGAAAGTTCCAAAGTAATTCAAATCTGCAACAAAATTTTTCTAATATAAGACACAGCAAAAACCTCTTCTAAAAAAAAATTTTTAAACGATCAATTATCATAATCATTCTCTTTCTCCAATCTAATATACAACAAGATATCCACTATCAAAGATTAAACAATAAAAATGAAAAAAAGATCGTGAGAAACGATTTATCATCGTGCGAAAAAGAATAATCTTAATTCTAATAAAATTAAATAATAAAAGAATGCAATACAAAAAAAAAAAGATATCAGAACGAAAAGGATAATGAGAAAGAGAATTATTGTTTTATGAAAAAATCCTAAAAAAATATGGGAATCAGAGGTTTAAAATACAAATACTCGCCGTATTCACCCTGACGTATTCAACCCTTCCGGAAGCTTGACGATAACGTCGAAGCGGATGTCGCTGTCGGTCGCAGTACGTTCACGTTCCACCCGTCAAATTCGCCTCTATCAATGGGAAATGTAAATTTACTGTAAATGACAGAAGGGCTGATAGTCGGGCCGATGATAATTATAGCCGACGATGCAACGATCCGCCCGTGCAATTTCACTCACGGTCTGCAATCCATTAAAATTATCCGGCGGGGCGATCAGCGGCGTGTTCGAGCGGACTGCAAGAGTACAAAGCCGCGCGATTCTTTATCAATGGCCATTTGCACGCGAAACGGCAAATTATAAACGAATGCATCGCCTATCTTGAAGAGGACGACGGTCTTCATCATTGGCGAGAAATTTGATAAAACATCTCTCTGATTCGAGTTGATAATTGTTATATCGGATGTCGAGCATTTTTGAAGACTTAATAGTGTTCTATTTTATTTTTTCTTCTCTTTTGAATTTGGACGTAACTGGAATGAAATATTGAAACTTTTTTAATAAGATTCTTATTTCGATTTTGAAAATAGTTTCTTCATCGAATTTGTGAGATAGATCGATGAAGTTTTGAATTGAACCTCCTTTAAATTTAAAATGTACGAATAAATTTTGAATTAAAAAATGGATGTTAATATAAGATATGTATCTAGATTTTATAGACAGATGATTTGTGAACAACGAAAGAGAGGATCTTTCATAAAAAATGATTCATTAATGAGATACGAGGTAGTGGAAGACAATAAGGGTTGTAGTCACGAATTAAAGTTTCGATAAATAAATAGAATGTTTGTGATAAAAATTTAATTCTTCCACTCTGAATTATGAATAGAAAAAAATACTAATGTTTCTTAAATCAATATGATCAATAATGTATATTTAATATTTTAAAAACAAAAATAATTTAATCTTCAATTAAAAATACTCCAAGAAAGAAGAAAGTATATACGAGACGACAGTTCGTTATTCGAGTGCAATTAAATAGCAATTTCTACGAGAAAAATTTTATTTCTGCTTCTCTAGTGAAATTGGCCGAAGGGTTGTTGTTTTATTTTCTTGAATTAATTAAGCATCAAGAAGTGAAGGAGATACGATACAAGGCAGCTCATTGTAGTGTGAAAATTAAAGCTGCACCGAGAGTCTCGAAACGATTGCTCTGTATATTCTTCCTGTTTCATTACATTAACGCGTTGTTCCGCTTTCCTTGGCATTTAAATACGTCGTATTTTTACTTGAAAGATGCCGGACTATTGTTCTTTCAACCCTTTTGTAACTGGAGGCTGGTCGTTGAGGAGGGAGAACTTGGTCTTTGAAATAACTCCGGCTTTTTTCTGCTCGATTGTGGTCCACCGGCGACGAAATGCGTGTAATTAGTCTGAACAATCAGTCGTAGTAATTGGAGTTTTGTTTATATTTTTCTTTTTCTTACTTCCTCCTCCCCTCCCATTTGTAAAAAAAAAAAAAGTTTGTCAATATTAATGTTGTAAATATAATATTATCTATCATGATATGTTTAACGAAAGGAAAAATAGTTTTCTCGTTAACATGATTTAGATTGTATATATATGTATCTAAAATATTTCAAATTTTTCTGAATTTTTAGCTTGTCAAATTTTCTTCATTGATTTAAGTAATTCTTTCTTTTTTCTTTTGTCTTGAAATTTAAATATTTACAATTTGAATATGGAAATTCTTTTCAAAATTATAAATTAGTTATAAGAGAAATATAAAATAAATATTAAGAGGAGCATTGTTTGAGAAGAGGAAAGGAAGAAGGATTGAAAAAAATATTAAAAAAGAAAAAAAAAGAAAAACTTTGAAGCTAAAGAAATTGTTTAAATGAGTAACAAGTTTAAAATTGGAAAGTGTTAAAAAAAGAAAAATGGTAAAGAAAGGTGAAACGTAATGTTAAAGAAAAAAGTAAAAAAAAAAAAAATGAGCTTGGTTAGAAAGGAAATGTAAACTTGTAAAGCTAAATGCAAATTTTTGCAAACAAGGAATCTCTTTGTAATTCAATAGAAACTTGGTACAAAAATTCAAAATTTTAATTGTTTCATTCCAAAGAATTTTCATTATTTAAATGAATTTTTCGCTACAATATAATTTTTTTAATCATATTCGAAATATATCACGTTTATTCAACTTTGAAAAGAATTTATAAAATTGCGGATCGATTTCCAAAATTCATAAGATTCGCGTGTCGCAGTGCGGTGGAACGTTTCGCTTTTCTTTTTTCTCTTTTTTTTTTTCCTTCCTCTGCACTCTTTCTCTCTTTTCTTCATCTGTTTTTCTCCGATCTTAATCTGGACATCTTATCTAACTTTTTAATGGTATATCGACGTTAGATATAGCAAAAACTTTGAAATTAAGATGAATATCCCGATGCTTAGAACGTAATTCAGACAAAGTTCGAGTGGCTTTCATTTTAATGCTATTTCAGTACCGGAAGTGCTCGATGACACGAAACGATGGCAATTATTCAAATTTCGGGAAACTTGTTTCGCTTTTCAAAATCATTTTTAGATATCGGCATTTCTTCAAATAAAATTTCTGACGTTTACTAATAATTATTCGAAAACTATTATATGATTTCATTAAAAATCATCCTCAAAATTTTCCATCAAATAAGTGTTTTTTTTTTATTTTTATTATATTAGAATATTATATAAAAAAATTTTAATATATCTATATCTTGTTTTAAGTAATTTTTTTAACAAAGAGAATAAGAATTGTCTTGAATTAAATGTTAAATAAAGAGAGTAGAATTACATTTTGTATAATTATAACAATTTGGAAAACGAATTGTCTCGTTTCGAAACTTGTTCCTTACTAAATTCATATTAGTACGTGTACGAAATTTATTGCGGGAAGAATTCATTCTTCTGGCAATCAGCATGCAATACTAAGTAAGACGCAATTGCTGCCACAACGCTTCCATTCGCAAAGTTTGTGGCAATAAAGTTATCCAAGTTTAAGCTTCTCTAACCTAAAGTTTCCTCGTTTGTCTGCCGTAAAATGAAGAATATTATTGCTATTGTATCTTTTCTTTTCTTTTTTTTTTCTCCCCCTATCTTGTGAATAAATTACTTTTTAATATTATTTTAATATTATTGCAAATAAATTTCTCTCTAACTAGAGAGAGTAATTTTTAATATCATCCCAACGAATATTAGCCGTCCCCAAAAAAATACGATAAAAACTAGATTAAAATTTGATGCAAAATTGTGTGAAGTCTTTTTTGACAAATTTTAAAAAAGTGCAAGGGAGTGAAAATATCGAATATATAATATAATAAAGATTATACTTACAGTATTTATAATTATTATAACTATAATTACATTCAAAATCTTTAATTTAATTAATAATATATTTTATTATATTTATTTTCTTATTTCCTTTCTCTTAGTTTTTAATTATATTTAATCTGAAATTGAAATTTTCATATTACATTAATCAAATAATATCAAATATAGTATAAAAATAATACTTAACTAGCTTCAAACTTTATCGAATCCTCCATAAATTAAATTTCTGGAGAGCTTGATTTTGAAGCTCTATATGGTTTCAGAGTTCGTAGAAATATAATCCCCTTTTATGAATTGTATGCCGTGAAATTTCTCATTGAATAGGGAGACGAAACAAAGTTAGGCAAATGTCTTAAATGGTAATCACGATGGATATCGAGGTGAAATTCAATAAATCCAAGAAGAAGAATCCAACGTCTAATGTTCGCACACGATCGATAGTTCTACATCGAGGGATATACAAGATAAATTTCCTTGGTCGCTTCCTCAAGATTTACGCGTCACGTTTCTTGTTGAAATACAATATTGCAAGAATTGAGAATCGTTCCACGCTGTCGATAAAATTCATTTTACAAAGGAAAGTGGATCACGGAAATATAACTAATGTTATATTTAAACTGACAATTTGATATATTGGAAAAATTTGTTTCCAAGTTGGTTTCATTTTATAAAAATATTCTTTATAAAATTAGGAAATAAATATATGATAATGGAATATATGTTGCAATATCGTGAAATTTGAAGAAATTGTTGTTAATTTAAGAAATTTTTCAAATATTTTTAGCAAATATTTTGAAATAAGAACGGAATAACAATAATAAGAAGATGATTCGACGATGAATCATGATGATCGAATAATCTTAATCTGTTCAATATCCCATTTAAACCGCACACTAGTAAACAGAAGTTGTTTGCTGGTTTCTGAAGCCAACTTATTCTCCATCGATCTTAATCTGCATTTAGTCTGACTGTTCGAACAATTGGAATGTTTTGATCCCACTTTAGTGGCACGTAACAGCAAACCACGAACTTCCAAGAACATTGCAATTCCTATGCACAGGTTCCCTTCTGTGCTTGTACAAGATGTTTCAATAACTATGTTCACCTTTAAGAAAAAGCAAAAATGAATTTATATACAAAAAAAAAAAAAAA
>NW_006263447.1:655137-658813 GCF_000469605.1 Apis dorsata
TTATTTATTTTTTTTTAAATTTATAATTCAACTTTTGATCCTAATAGAATGGAAATTTTGAGAAACGAAAATTAATAAAAAAAAAAAACATTAATGAACAAGAATAAATTTGAGAGAATAAGGAATAAAAATTATTGATTTAAAATAGGATAAAATAAAGTAAAACGTAGTATCAGATAATATGTAACATTTGGTTAACGGAATAATAGAGCAATCTAGCTAGAATGCAGCTAATGAAAGTCTAGATAACGGAAGTTCCACTGTGTATAATAGATTCCAAACGATCTACAATCAACGTTGTACCCACCCTCGTTGCGATCTTATCAAAAGAGTAAATCTTAATAACCCGTAGAACATTGGGAAGTAGTTGCAACTAGATATGCAAACTACATAGATCAGCAGAATTGGGATCATTGGTCGACATTAATTAGTCCATTTGACATAATGGAGATATAAAATAATTTCTCGATTGAATAAATAAGTAATACTTTAAAAGTTAGACATTTTTTTGTATATATTTAAATAAAAATTGATATGATTATTAAAAACTTGTCCTCCCTTTCTTTCTTTTTTTCTCTTAATATATATATTCTAAAATGAAAATACTTCAGAAATTGTTTTCCTCTAAATGCTCTATTTACAATTTTCCTTTTTCTAATTTTCTTTTTATGCTCTTCTAGAGTTTCGTTGTTTTATTTCAAATTCGTTATTAATTTGAATAAAATTTAAATGAAGGGATAAGAAAATATATTGGAATCAAGTTCCCCAAAGTTTGAAACGCTCGGTACACTCGAAGAAGACGCTATCAACCGCGTCATAATTGAGTTGTAAACAGCGGGGGCGACATTTAAATCCGGGTGAAGTGCTCGACCACTTTGTACATCCTGTCCCACTCGAGCACCCACGATGCTTGAATAATAAGCTGCGCCTCCGCCACTCAAATCGAGTCTTAGAGTTATTAGAGACACTCGAGGATAGATTAAATGAACGATGCCTTGTTCAAGAACCCTCTATTGAGCCCCTTTGATCGACGACCACTGATACGATCTCTTTCCCTCAAGCCGATCTTTTGCTGTTAGTTTGGATTCTTATTTTCCTTGGTAAAACGTGGGAAAAAGTGATGGGCATGTAAACATTTTTTTAAGAATATTAGATTGATAGAGGCTTTTGTTCCAGAGAATCTTTTGTGAGTATTTAGTGGATTTTGGTAGATAGAAATAAAAAAATTATGGTGTAGGAAGAGTTGGAAAACAATAGTTCAAAGTAATTTTGAATTCAAAGGAAAAAAATAGATGTAAAGTTGTGTTTATTAAAATTATTATTCACAACAGAATTCAAATAAAATTCTATAGATCCAATTATATTAAATCCTTAGTTATAATTTTCTAATAATTAATCAAAATAGAAAATTTAAATATACAAAAATGTACAAAATATCCAAAATACACACAATACTTAAAAGATCTCTATTCAAGCAAATCTCTATTCAAATTTTATTTTTTTATTTTTTTACCCATCAAACTTAATTTGCATATAAATATCATACTATACTATTCATTATTCCAGAATAAAACAATTCTTGGCAATTCATACTACAAATATTCCATTCCTTAACTTTTTATCCATTGAATCTCATCCCAAATAAAAATGATCTGTTACATAATATGCAAGATCCTTCTCCTTTGTTTTTTTTTTTTCCCCCATCTATCTCATCCTTTTCATTCAACATCTCTCGTGTTCTCGCTCAATCACTTGCTTACTGACTGACTCGACTTGTTCGATTCATTCACTCGGTTGCTCATTCAACCCGTTATTCGCCAACCCTTTCCTTTCCCTTCCCTCTCCACTTGTCCCTGCAACATGCAAACCAATGCAAGTTAGTTTAGGATACCAGCGTACAGGTGCAGAAACAGGGGCCTTCAATTAGTTGAACGGATTCCAGCTCGTGGTTGGCTATGTAATTAGAAAAGTTTATGAGTCATAATTTAATTGATATTCCGGTCTCATTCAGCTACAACGATGGTTCAAAATATGTTCGAACGTTTATTGGCTTCTAAATTTTTACTTGACTCGTGAATTAATCTTGGTGGTTATTAATTAAAGTATGGATTTGATTATGAGAATTCTGATTTTGCCATATATAGCAATTCTTGGGAATATGAATTCATTTGACAGTAAACATTTTTTCGAATAGCTTTTAAATAATTATTTCTGGTTGGTTGTATATATACTGAGAATGGTATTCAATATAATGTAGTCCATTTATGAAAAATAAATCAGAAATAAATCTCAGAATGGATTTACAGCTACTTATTTTAGCTGATTTTTATTTGTTTCATTGTGTTTTCAAGTTTCTTTCAATACATAAAATTATAGAAAATGTAAATGGACTTATATTAATTTTATAATAAAATATTACAATATTTATAATATATTGATAAAAAAATAGAACAATTACTTTGAGAATAACGTCAAATTAATATTTTTTTAAAAACTATTGGATAAATAGTACAAATATAATACAATATCTTTGAATTAAATATGAAATATATATTTTTACTGTTACAAAAATTGATAAAGATAATTGGTAAACTATATGTCAAGATTGAAGGATGGTCACTTGGTACTTTGAATTTTCCTGATATTAGATACTAAATGAGTTTCGGAAAGCCGATGTCACAAGGTTTACAGCAAACTATCTTGCATAGGTGGTGCTTAGAGATTATACGATATACTCTGGATCGTCATTCACAAAGCGCCATTTACTGTAGCTACGAAATACTATATCTACTTCCGGAAAATCGAAACTGGTAGATCGTGATATTACATAGTAGTTTATGGTGTAAACTTATCTCATAGGAAAGTGATTTAAATTTTTTTTACCAATATCAAAATCCAAAGTTATTTATTTTTTCTTTAAATTTGTTCCAAATTGTTCCAATATTATTTGTTCCAAATAATATTATTATGCGTAAAAATAATAATTAAATTCATTTAATTTATTTTTCAATTGAAAATTTTAAAATAAATAAAAAGATTTAATTGAATTATATAAATCATCTTCAAAGAAATATAATTTCTAATTTCATTAACAGATTTTCTATTATTTATTTTTATTGTTTCATGAAACTTTCACAATTTCTACTTTCTATATTCAATCTTTTTTTTTTAATTTCTCTTTTTTCACTCTAATAAGTTTCAGGCCACCGCCGGTTTTAATCAACTGCATCCAACCTATCGCGTGATTATTCGTAACACAGAATCGCAGAGTTTCCGGTCTGTGCAATCAACGTAGCGCAGATCTAGTGTGAAATTAAGCGGGGAAGGGGGGAGGGGAAGAGAGGGTTTACGATTATTAACGTGACTGAACGTACATTCCCCCGAATACTCTTGCAGACCAGGGTTCACAAATCAGTGACCCAAGACGTATTCTCGAAACTCATTTTTTATTCCAAAAGTTTTTCAATCTTTCCAACGAGTAAAATTTTTTGATATTATATCATTTTGTAAAAAAATGAAAAATAATATTTTTGCGATAGATACGATGATATTATTTTAATTTATCATAAAATTTTCATAAATATTTTATTATTTCATTCAGAATAAATTATGAAAAAAGATAATAATCATTCCTTTATCTTGATTTTTGATATTTTCAATAAAATTGTAAGTGCTT